>NW_025920161.1:827529-863454 GCF_902686445.1 Sciurus carolinensis | reverse complement strand
TAGTTTACATTGAGAAATCTGAAGAATAAATTCCATTGTGTGTGGTGAGAGGAGGTGCTGGTGATTGGCCCAGGGCACTCCATCCCTGAGTTGCATCCTCAGCCCTTTATATTTTGAGACAGGGTCTTGTTAAGTTGCTGAGGTTGGCCTCAAATTTGCGATCCCTCTTGTCCCAACCCTGAATTACTAAGATTACAGCCCAGTTCCAGTTTACCTGGCTTTATTACTGCATTTAAAAGCTACTTGCTTGAGAGTTTCAATTTTAATTTCACCAAGTAGACCTGTTTGTTCTCTTGGTGACATTCAAAAGACAGGCCCCCCAAAAATAATACAACCCAGTCTGGAAGGCTGACTTGTTATATGATCTTGGACTCTCTTTTTCTGATTGGATCATAAAACTAAGAGAAAACAATTATGCACCTTTTAAAATAATATTACCCTTCCAAGGAAAAGGATAGTTGAACATAGCAATTTTTTTGGAGGAGGAAAATTTATTTATTTATTTATTTATTTATTTATTTATTTTTATTGTAAATGAATGGGATACATGTTGTTCCTGTTTGTACATGCAGTAGAGGCATACAATTTATGTAATCACACATTTACATTAGGGTAATGGTGTTTGATTCATTCCATTATTTGTTCCTTCCCCCATCCCTCCCACCCTTCTTTTCCCTCTATACAATCCCTCTTCCTCCATTCTTTCCCCCTCCCTCCATTATGTGTCATCATCCACTTATCAGGGAGATCATTCATCCTTTGGTTTTTTGAGATTGGCTTATTTCACTTAGCATGATATTCTCTAATTTCATCCATTTGCCTGCAAATGCCATAATTGTATTATTCTTTATAGCTGAGTAATATTCCATTTTAAATATATATCACAGTTTCTTTATCCATTCATCAATTGAAGGTCATCTAGGTTGGTTCCACAGGTCTGGCTATTGTGAATTGAGCAGCAATGAACATTGATGTGGCTGTATCTCTGTAGTATGCTGACTTTAAGTCTTTGGGTATAGGCTAAGGAGTGGATAGCTGGGTCAAATGGTGCTTCCATTCCAAGTTTTCTAAGGAATATCCACACTGCTTCCCAGAGTGGCTGCACTAATTTGCAGCCCCACCAGCAATGTATGAGTGTACCTTTTTCCCCACATCCTCGCCAACACATATTGTTGCTTGTATTCTTGATAATTGCCATTCTAATTGGGGTGAGATGGAATCTTAGAGTAGTCTTGACTTGCATTTCTCTTATTACTAGAGATGTTGAACATTTTTATATATCTGGTGATTGCTTGTAGAGCTTCTTCTGTGAAGTGTCTGTTCATTTTCTTAGCCCATTTGCTAATTGGATTATTTGTACTCTTGGTGTAGAGTTTTTTGAGTTCTTTATATATTCTGAAGATTAGTGCTTTATCTGAAGTATGAGTGGAAAAGATTTTCTCCCACTCTGTAGGTTCTCTCTTCACTTTGCTGATACTTTCCTTTGATGAGAGAAAGTGTTTAGTTTGAATCTGTCCCAGTTATTGATCCTTACTTTTATTTCTTGTGCTATGAGAGTCCTTTAAGGAAGTCTGATCCAAAGCCGACATGTTGAAGATTTGGACCTACTTTTTCTTCTATAAGATGAAGGGTCTCTGGTCTGATTCCAAGGTCCTTGATCCATTTTGAGTTGAGCTTTGTGCAGGGTGAGAGATAGGGGTTTAGATTCATTCTGCTGCATATGAATTTCCAGTTTTCCCAGCACCATTTGTTGAAGAGGCTATCTTTTCTCCATTGCACATTTTTGGCACCTTTGTCTAGTATGAGAAAATTGTATTTATTTGGGTTTGTGTCCATGTCCTCCATTCTGTACCATTGATCTACGTGTCTATTTTGGTACCAATACCCTGTCATTTTTGTTACTATTGCTTTGTAGTATAGTTGAAGTTCTGGTATTGCAATACCCCCTGTTTCATTCTTCCTGTTAAGGATTGCTTTAAGCTATTCTGGGTTTCTTATTCTTACAGATGAATTTTATGATTGCTTGCTCTATTTCTGTAAGGTACATCATTGGGATTTTAATTGGAATTGCATTGAATCTGTATAACACTTTTGGTAGTATAGCCATTTTGACAATATTAATTCTGCCTATCCAGGAACATGGGAGATCTTTCCATCTTCTAAGGTCTTCCTCAATTTCTTTCTTCAGTGTTATGTAGTTTTCATTGTAGAGATGTTTTACCTCTTTGGTTTGATTGATTCCCAAGTTTTTTTTTTTTTTTGAGGCTTTTGCAAATGGAGTTGTTTTCCTTATTTTCCTTTCAGATGTTTCGTCACTTGTGTATAAAAATGCTTTTGATATATGTGTTTAATTTTCTTTCCTTGATGTGTCTTTTCCTGGTGAACATAGCAATTTTTAAAATGATAAACATGAAAACATGGTAAGAGAAAGATTTTTCTGAAGGTAGACATTGCAACTGATGAATTTTCAGCATTCAGATTATGATTATGTCCCTTCCAAACTTACAAAAATAATCTAACAAATTAACAAACCTTTTTCACATATGCTATTAATGTACTGGCAAAGGAAAAAATAAACATGTTTGGCCTACAACAAACTTTAAGTGATGCTGGCAGGTTTCCTGTTGTGATCTTTACAAAGATAGGCCGGAATCCTGAGGGTGAAAGCTGACAGAGCTGAGGAGATTCTGCCCATGATCATTGATGTACATTCATTGCTCATTCATGTACAATTATTATAGCAGGCTACAGCATATATTATAGAAAGTGAAAATAGGAGAAAAGGCACTAGCTATTCTGGAAGAGGTATGCTTTCAAACTGAGATATATTTTAGTAAATAGATGCCAAAAACACTGTGCTAAGTGTTGAATGTCAAGGATGCAGAATTACAAATAAAGTGAAATGTCTTCTTCAATTAAATAATTTGGCTTTTTGAGCTTACATGTCTGTACCATTCCAACTTTACAAACAGATTTTTATCAAATTTGAAATGCACCCAGTAGGTACAGATACATGTTGAAATCTGGTGGAGCTAGTCAGATTTGTATTTGAGACTGTGTGCTGAAATTTTTAGTTTGACAAATCTGAGCCAGTAAATATTTTCAATGCTCTGCAGCAAGGATTGTAAGACATATGCAACATGTGAATAACAGGAGAATAAACAAAGTGAGCAGAAACTGAGGGACTGAGTGGTTCTTTGCATCCAGGGACTGGACAGATTCTGAGGAAGAAGTGCCACCTGAGCTGAGCTGGGAAAAGGGACAGGATTTTGATAGAGAGAAAAGTATATTTTAGGACTTAATAGATATTCCTAGTTAGGATATGGAAAGTATATTCAGAAAGAGACATGGTGATAGATGAAGTCTGAAAAGGAGGCATGGGCCATGAATAGATTCACTTTAATCTGCTGTTATAACTTCAGACATGATATCCATATGAAGGAAGAAATCAATAGAAAGTAGAAGAAAAGGAGATAAGAGAAAATTATTACACTACTTCAAATACTGAAGGGACAGTATACATACGAAATCAATTTGGAAGACATTACATAGGCAAGTTTGAGAAGAACTTCAGTTTGGTTTGAGGAGTAAATAGGTAGTAAAAATGAGGAAGAGGCAAACTAAGTGACTATGAGACTGGCAATGTTTTAGAAAAAAATAGCTAATATGCATTCAGGTTGTCCTGTATGCCAGCAGTCTGGGCCTCTCATCATGTCTTCTCATTTAATGCTACCAGTATTTCTGTTGTAAAGATGAAGAAACAAAGGCACAGAGACATTGCCCAGTTTACCCAAATCACACAATAATAAGTGGTAGAACCAGATTCAAATTTAGTTTGTATTCTTAACCACTACTCTCACTGACTTAGAGCACCAGGGAAGAGCAGCTTTCTTGGAAAAGAAGCATTGGCTGGGGATGACTAAAATGGAAATGGTTGTCAAGTCCAGGTACAGCTATGGAGAAAAGTAGGCTGAGGACATAAGTCTGACCTATGCTGCAATGTAAAAATTACTGTGGTCCCCCTCCCCTGCCTCCCATCACCCACTCCCCCACACAACACACTGCCCTCAGTCAGGAACTGATGTGCCTCTCTGTCAAACATATTTTCCTCTTGGTGTCTAAAAGCTGCCCCAGATTATCTCAGGTCAGTCATCCCAAACATCCTTCTGATGCTACAGAGTTGGTCTGTCCATTCCTTCTCTGTATATTAGATGCTGAAGGACAGAAAATGGAAGAAAATAAAAATCCATTGACGAATGGGGTCCAACCTGGAGCATTGGGCTCTAGCTCTGCTTGCAGCATCTGCTAGACATGTGTCCCCAACATTAGCTACTTTCTGGACCACCTGTAGAATCTCTTATATTCATTATAATTTGTACTTTTATCACTACCATTTCTATTAAATACTCATTCTCTGAAGGAGAAACTGGGGGCTGTAATAAAGAGTCCATAAAAAAGACTGAGAAACATGCAAATAAAGAAAGGCTAATTGAGAACTGTGACAATTAAGTGTACATAAATAAGAAGTTAGGGGCAAAAATCAGTGATGTCTTTTAAAACATCAGAAATACTAAGAAAATCAAAAGGGATTCTTTTGAAAATATCAACAAGATAGGCAAAGACCCAAATAGGAAATTAAAAAAAAAAAAAACACTAACAATGAAAATTCAAGACCTACTCTCCTCCAGTGTTCACTCCAAGTCGATGAGTATAGTGGTTAGGAGCACAAATAAAAGAGTATAAAGTATATGTGAAGAATTTAAAAACACAGTTGAAGTGGATAAATTTTAGAAAAAAATTAAAAATTTAAAGCACCAGGAAAGAAACAGAACCTTGAATACACCAATAACCATTGAAACAGTAATTAAGACACACTTTAGCCTCTGCCAATGTAAGAACTTGAGTAATTTAGTACAGATAAATTCCAATCAGAGTTTAAAATTAGGTGTTGCTGCTTATTAGCTGTGACCTTTTTGTAATCAGAACTTTGCCTGCTCATTTGTAAAATGAAGATAATTAAACTTACTTTGTAGTTCCTAGATATCAAATGAAATGTCAGCCCTTGATAAGCAAGAAAGCACAGATGTAAATAAGTTACTGAAATAGTTTGAAAAGTGCAAAAATATTTACTTTTTCTACAAATATTTATTGTACTTCTAACAGGTGCTAGGCTCTGTGGTTTAATATTTAGTACTGAAGTTTAATATTTAAACTTACTCTGGCCTAAATAGGAATTATGCTACAAGACAATATAGAAAATCATTTTGACACATATCATCATAGGCAATAAAATATCTAGGTGCAAACTGTCAGGTATTAATAGGAGGCCTTTACTTCAGCTTGTTTAGTTGGGAGCACAAATGATGGATTTGCTTCAGACCTGACACTTGTCACTAAAACATACACATTTTTATCCTGCTATTTATCATCTTAGTTGGTAGCAGTATAGAAATTAACTTTACACTGTATTTTTTCTTATGAGTCATCTTTCTACTAAGTTTGATATTATTTATCAACAAAGTTTTTTTCAGAGGTTGGGGTTATAGCTCAGTTGTAGAGGGCTTGTCTAGCATGTGTGGGCACTGGATTTGATTCTCAGCACCACATATGTACAAATAAAGGTCCATTAACAACTAAAACAAAGAAATAAACTATTTTTGCACAATGAATCTAAATGCATTCTGCTGTCATATACAACTAAGTAGAACCAATAAAATATTTAAAAATACTTTTTCAACTCTAAAAGTGATACTTCTTAAATACTTCAAGATAAACAATCTTCATTTTTAGTTTACTGAGAAAAATCTTTGTAGTGCTCTGGAAAACTGATGACAAATTATAAAGTATAGTATTAGAAATTACCAATTTATAAAGAGTCTGAATTAAAATATTTTTTCTTAATATTTGAAGCAGATCAGCATTCCTAGATAGCCTAGAACCTTTTAAAAACAGTATTTGAATATGCTTTAGTAACATCTAAATTATGTACTTTTTTCTTTCTCTTTTCCTGTCATATAGAACAATTAAGGACATTTTATGGATTTATTCTTCTTTTATCTATGTAATCTTGCAATTTTCTGCTGCAAATTAATGTATAAAACGTATTGCCAAATGATCCATCACAGGAATGCTAATCCATTTTATAGAGAACCAAATTACTGTGTTTAGTTTGGAATGTAAGGAACCCCATTTTTTCCCAGGGGATTTGTAATTATTTTAATTTGTTTGTCCCCTGCAGTTCCTCACACTGTTTAAAATCCACATGCCAGTTCCAACCCCCCGTGTGGAAAGAGTTGCTTCTACAGTACTGCTTTCTTAGACCTCTCAGAAAACCTGATGATGTCTGACTGCAATTAAGGACACATTAACTGATCAATTTTGACCCTCTGGACTAGTTTACCTGTGTCATGAGAAGAAAATTTTGAAACCCTATGTTGACTTGGTTTGTACTTTTCACAACATGGATAGTCTATGTTATGTAGCATTTTAAAAACTGTTTTTTATATATTCAAGTATTATGAAAATTCGTGTTGCATTAAGTGAATTTTAATGTTTTTGTTTTTATATGCTCTTAGCTCTTAAGTGCTGAACATGGTTGACAGTTAAGAAATTTCTCAATATTTTTATTGTAACTAATAAGTATGTGAACATTTTTTCTCTTTAATTTTGCATATGCTGAACTGTGCTTGTATACACACTATAACCAGTTGTGCCTTTCTTTGCCTTTAGTTTATGTAAATGATTTATATAATTTTATTATTCAGAGAAATGTTTGAAAGACAAAAATTAGTCAAAAAACCCTCTAGTAAAATTTTATTATTTTTCACAAGTAGGCAAAATATGAAAACATATTTGTATCACTTTTTTCTTTTAGATTTCAATTGTAAAAGAATTGCCTTAGAATCTCTTGTCAATTGAAATTAAGTAAATGTGATGTCCAAGTAACATTTTTATAAGAGTAAACTAAGCCATACTTAGAAAATAAACATTCATAAATGAAAACATTCTAAAGAGCATTTTTAAAACTTTGAAGCCACTTAGATGTTCATATCATTTTTCCTTCTTATCAGAAATCTGAAATGGAAAGTCAGCAGTCCATAGCATTCAGACTGCTGTACTTGCTAGGTGAGCATTTTTTATTTCAAAAGATTAGCCCTAATTTTTACTACAGAAAAATCACACAACCTGATATACTTACTGTATCAATAGAAGTTGGGTTTCTCTAAATACCTGCAACCATAATTAACATTTAACAATCTAATATTTTGAAAACTCACTGGTGATGAGCTCAGACAACAAACAACTTTGTAGCACCTTTGTGAGGATAGTCACAATTTTTGATGGATCAAAAATGTATTGTAATACAAATATAGAAAGAGGTAATGAAGGCATGTCTTGTGGAAACTGAGACATAATAAACTGTCTTATGTTTTACAAAATTTATGGTAACAATGGAAGAAAACCTGGCAAAAATTCTTTAGGAATCACATCACAGTGGAACTACCTGCAGATAAAACAAAGAAATTAATTTGTGTAGTATAGTTTAGAACAGTGATTAAAGAAACATTTTGTGTTCTGTAAAAAAAAAAAATCAGTAGGCACCATTCCCATGGCACCAAACATATACGTGAAGCAGGAATGTTCCAAAGTAGATAAATAAACTAGAACGTGTCCATTTAAGATTAGGTTAACTGTAATCCTTAACTACAAAGTAACAGAAACCAACTTGAAATGTAACTAAATAATGATCCAAACCAGGCATTAAATGGCAGGGATTATGAAAAGACTAAAAAGTGAACTTAATGAAAAAATATTTCTTGAATTTTCAAATACTAAAATTAGGGTCAGTTAGAAATTCAGATTTTCAATTGGAATCAAGCTTCTCTCTGTTTTATGGAGACACAGACTTTTATGAAAAAACATTCAATAGCTGCAGTAAGCTGTAACTGTAAAGTAGTGGGACTGGCTCCAAAATTTACAAATAGACACAACTTGTACTCCATCATAGGTTAATTCTTCATTAAAATAAAAGAAGCTTGTTCAGGGAAATGACAATTCCTGAAAGTCAAATGTGTGAGCTAGAAGAGCTGAAAAGGACCTTTGAGAACACTTCCCTCCACCTGTTTCTTGATCAGGAAAGGTTTGCAGAAGCTGAGAGTTGCCTGGGGCCACTGAACTCATTGAAGGTAGAACAGTGATGGACATTCCAATTTCATTTCCCCAAGGCCTAGCTGTAATTAACTACTGGTTTAAATCTGTTAGGTAAAGAAACAACAATAAAAATTATAGGATAAGGAATGGGATTATAACTCAGTTGTAGAGCACTTGCCTAGCATGTGTGAGGCACTGGGTTGGAATCTCAGCACCACATGTAAATATATAAAATAGAGGTCAATTGAAAACTAATTTTTTAAACTGTAGGACAAAAGAGCACATACACAATGCAAGATTCTTATAGAGAAAGTAAAGCAAGTCAAGAGCAAGAATTTCAACTAAAATTTTTTTTCAGGTGTATAATTTTTTCCTTTTTTTCTTTTGATTCCTTGTACACAAATGGAGTACATCTGTCATTTCTCTAGTTGTACACAAAGTATAGTCATACCATTTGCATATTCATATTTGTACATAGGTTAATGATGTTTGTCTCATTCTATTATCTTTCCTTCCCCCATTCCCTGACCATTCCTCATTTCCATCTAAACAATTCATCCTTCTTCCATTCTTCCCTTAACTCCCCATGCCTCCAGAATGTATCATCAACCACTTATTAGAGAAATCATTTGACCTTTGGCTTTTTGGAATTGGCTCATTTCACTTAACATGATATTCTCCAACTCCATCCATTTACCTGCAAATGTCATAATTTTATTATTCTTTATGGCTGAATAATATTCCATTGTGTATATGTACCACAGTTTGTTTATACACTTATTTATTGAAGGGCATTTAAGCTTGTTCCACAATCTATCTACTGTGAATTAAGCTGCTCTAAACATTGATGTGGCTGCCTCACTGTAGTATGCTGATTTTAAGTCCTATGGGTTTAGGTCAAGGAGTGGGATAGCTGGGGCAAATGGTGGTTCCAGTCTAAGTTTTCTAAGGAATCTCCATACTGATTTCCAGAGTGACTGCATCAATTTGTAACCCCACCAGCAGTGTATGAGTGTACCTTTTTCCCCACATCCTCGCCAACATATACTGTTGCTTGTATTCTTGATAATCACCATTCTAATTGGGTGAGATGAAATCCTAGGGTACTTTTGATTTCCATTTCTCTTATTACTAGAGTTGTTGAACAGTTTTTCATATATCTGTTGATTACTTTTAAGTCTTCTTCTGTGAAGTGTCTCTTCATTTCCTTAGCCCATTTATTGATTGGTCATTTGTATTCTTGGTGTAAAGTTTTTTGAATTCTTTATAGATTCTGGAGATTAGTGCTCCAACAGAAGTGTGTGTGCAAAGATTTTCTTCCACTCTGTAGATTCTCTCTTCACATTGTTGATTGTTTCCTTTCATGAGGAAAAGCTTTTAGTTTGAATCTATCCCAATTATTGATTCCTGCTTTTATTTCTTGTACTTTGGAAGTCATGTTAAGGAAGTTTGGCACTAAGAGGATATGATGAAGATTTGGACCTACATTTACATCTATTAGGTGCAGGGTCTCTGGTCTAATTCCTAGGTCCTTGATCCATTTTGAGTTGAGTTTTGTGCAGGGTGAGAGATACTGGTTTAGTTACATTTTGCTGCATATGGATTTCCAGCTTTCCCAGCACCATTTGTTGAAGTAGCTATCTTTTCTCCATTGTATGTTTTTGGCACCTTTGTCTGATATCAGATAACTGTATTTATTTGGGTTTGTCTTTGTGTACTCTATTCTGTACCATTGGTCTACCTGCCTATTTTGATGCCATTACCATGCCATTTTTGCTACTATTGCTCTGTAGTATAGTTGAAGTGTCTGGTGATACTCCCTGCTTTGCTCTTTCTGCTAAGGATTGCTTTAGCTATTCAGGGTATCTTATTCCTCCAATTGAATTTCATGATTACTTTCTGTATTTATATGAGGAATATCAGTGGGATTTTAATTGGAACTGCATTGAATTTGTATAGCACATTTGGTAGTAAGGCCATATTGACAATATTAACTTTGCCTCTCCAAGAATATGGGAGATCTTTTTATCTTTAAGGTTTTCTTCAATTTCTTTCTTTAGTGTTTTGTAATTCTCATTGTAGAGATCCTTCACCTCTTTTGTTAGATCAATTCCCAAGTATTTTACTTTTATTTTTAGGAGATATTGTTAATGGGGTAGTTTTTCTAATTTCTCTTTCAGAGGATTCATCACTTATGAAAAAAATGCATTAGATTTATTAGTGTTTATTTTATATTGTGCTACATTACTGAATTCATTTGTGAGTTCTAAAGGTTTCTGTTGGAATTTTTCTGCTTATCTAAATATAGTCATGTCATCAAATAGTGATAGTTTGAGTTTTCTTTTCCTATTCATATCACTTTAACTTCTTTTTCTGTCTAGAATTTCAAGGATGATGCTGAATAGAAGTGGTGAAAGAGGGCATCCCTGCCTTGTTCCAGTTTTTAGTAGGAATGCCTTCACTTTTTCTCCATTTAGAATAATGTTGACCATCGACTTATCATAGATATTCTTCACAATGTTGAGGTATGTTCCTACTATTCCTATTTTTTTCTAGTGTTTGGAAAATGTATTTTATCAAGTGACATTTCTGCATCTATTGAAATAATCTTGTGATTCTTAACTTTAAACCTGTTGGTGTGTTGAGTTACATTTGTAGATTTCTGGATGTTGAACCAACCTTGCATCACTGGGATGAAACTACTTGATTATGGTGCACTATCTTTTTAATATATTTTTGTATGCGATTTGTTAAAATTTTGTTAAGAACTTTTGCATCTATTTTTATTAGAGATATTGGTCTGAAGTTTTCTTTCCTAGATGTGTCTTTGTCTGGCTTTGGTATCAGGGTGATATTAGCTTCATAGAATGAGTTTGGAATGGTTTCCTCCTCTTTTATTTCATGGAATACTTTGAGGAATATTAGAATGAGAATGAGTTTTTCTTTGAAGGTCTTGTAGAAATCAACTGAGAATCTATCTGGTCCTGGATTATTCTTTGTTGGTAGGTTTTTGATGAATTCTTATATTTCATTGCTTTAAATTGATCTATTTAAATTGTGTGTGTTCTCCAGATTCAGTTTAGGTGGATCATATCTCTAGAAACCTGTAAATGTCTTTGAGATTTTCTATTTTGTTGGAGTATAGATTTTCAAAGTAGTTTCTATAATTAGGTTTTGTATTTCAGTAGTGTCTGTTGGGATATTTTCTTTTACATCATAAATTTTAGTAATATGAGTTTTCTCTCTTCTTTTCATAGTGTGGCTAAGGGCTTATCAATTATGTTTATTTTTCAAAGAACCAACTTTTTGTTTTGTCAATTTTTTGTATCTTTCATGTCTATTTCATTGATTTTAGCTCTGATTTTAATTATTTCCTGTCTTCTACTACTTTTGGTGTTGATCTGTTCTTTTTCTAGGGTTTTGAGCTATAATGTTAGGTCACTTAATTGTTGACTTTTTCTTCTTTTATTGAATGTGCTCCATGCAATGAATTTTTCTCTTAGTACTGTTTTCATAGTGTCTCAGAGATTTTGAAATTTTGTTCCATTGTTCTCATTTACCTCTAAGAATTTTTAAATCTCCCTCCAATGTCTTCTGTTTTCCATGCATCATACAATAGTGTATTATTTAGTCTCCAGGTGTTGGAGTAGTTTAGTTTTTTACTTTGTCATTGATTTCTACTTTCATTCCATTATGGTGTAATAGAGTGCAAGGTAGCATCTCTTTTTGTATTTGCTCAGAGTAGCTTTGTGTCATAACATGTGGTTCATTTTATAGAAGGATCTATGTGCTGCTGAGAAGAAAGTGTATTCACTCATTGATGGATGGAATATTATATATACATCTGTTAATTCTAAATTATTGATTGTGTTACTCATTTCAATTTTTTTTGTTCAATTTTTTTGGAAGATCTGGTCAATGGTAACAAGGTTGTGCTAAAGTTGCCTAGTATTATTGTGTTTTGGTCTATTTTCTTCCTGTCATTGAGAAGGATGTGTTTAATGTACATGGATGCACATGTACATAAATATTTATGATTTTTATATCTTGATGATTTATGCTTCTTAAGCAGTATTAAATGTCTTCCTTTTTCCCTTTTGACTAACTTTGGTTTCAAATCTGCTTTATCTGATATAAGGATGGAGAACCCTGCCTTTCTAGAGTCCATGTACATGGTATGATTTTCTTCATTTTTTCACCTTTAATCTGTGGATGTCTTTTTATATGAGATGAGTCTCTTGAAGAAAGCATACTGTTGGGTCTTTCTTTTTAATCCAATGTGCTAGCCTGTGTCTTTTGATTGATTAGTTTAGGCCATTAACATTCAGGGTTATTATTGAGATATGACTTGTATTCTCAGTTATTTTGACTTATTTTTTACTTATAGCTTGACTTGGTTTATCCTTAATTGGCTATTCCTTTAGGGTATTTCCAACCTTTGCTGACTTTCATTGTTGTTTTACATTTCTTCCAACATGGAATATTTTGCTGAGAAAGTTCTGTAGTACAGGCTTTCTATTTGTAAATTCTTATAGCTTTTGTTTATCATATGATTTTATTTCATCATCAAATCTGAATGTTAGCTTTGCTGGGGATAAGATTCTTGGTTGGCATAGATTTTCTTTCAGAGCTTGAAATATGCTGTTCCATGCATTTCTTCTTTTAGAGTTGGATTGAAAAATCTGCTGATATTCATATTGGTTTCCCCTGTAAGTAATCTTATGCTTTTCTCTCTCAACCTTTAAAATTTTCTTTATTTTGTATTTTAGGTATTTTCATTTTAATGTTCCTTGGTGTGCCTCTGTTGTATTTTTGTATATTTTGTGTCCTTTAAACCTCTTGTATTTGATTTTTCATTTCATTCTTCAGATTTGGAAAATTTTCTGCTATTATTTCATTAAATAGGTTATTCATTCCTTTGGATTATGTCTCCTTGTCATCCTCAAACCCAATATTTTTAAATTTGATCTTTTCATAATATCCCATATATTTTTTTTTCAGTGTCGGGGATTGAACCCAGAGCCTTGTGCTTGCCAGGCAAGCACTCTACTGACTGAGTTATCTCCCTGGCCCTTATCCCATAATTTTTAGAGAATCCATTTGTGATTCCTTACCATCTTCTCTGTCTGAAAAACCTTGTTTTCAAGATTAAATATTTTGTCTTCTTTTTATGAGGTTCTGTTTTCCAAGTGATCTTGCCTTTTGGTTATGCTTTCTATTGAGTTTTGAGTTTGGTTTATTGTTTCCTTCATTTCACGGATTTCTGTTTGGTTTATTTTCAGAATCTGTCTTTTAATTGAAATAAACTTTTGCTTTCTGCAATTGCTATTTTAACTGTTTATTGGTGCAATCATTCATTGCCTGCATTTGCTCTTTTATCTTATTGTTCGCTTCTAGGATCATTTTGATTATGTACATTCTGAACTCTCTTTCTGACTCTTCTTTAATATTGTCATTGGGTTCTATTGATATAGCATCTAGGTTTGTTTGGGCCACTTTCTTCCCTTGTTTTCTCATGTTGTTCACATATCTTCCCCTCTAGCAGTGCAAATTTGAGGTATTGCAGTTTGTCCTCTCTAGACTTATAGTGTCCCTGCGGATTTCTAATACCTCACCTTGAAGTGAGAGATCAATATTAGCAGTGCACCAATCAATATGTGTCCCTTAACCCTAATTGTCCCTATTAAGATATTAATTGTGTTGTCTTAATAAACAGAGATGATGATTCAAAGTATTATCTATAGCAAAACCAATTAGTTGGCAATAAGGAAAGCAATTTCTAATGGTAGGCAAAAGGGATGGGGAGGGGTGTAGGATATAATGTTAATGAGGTAAGAAGCAAGTCTATAGAGATACTGTGTTGTAGGAACATTGAAAGCAGAATTAAAAGAAATAGGTTGTTAGTATGAGAAAAGGAGAAACAGTCTCCAAGGAAACAGATATATAAGAGGAAAATAGAGTGAGAAAAATATTAATAAAAAAAGTAGAAATATAATGGGTCTAATAGGAATAATCTTAATAATAATATAAATAAAAAAGAATTCAGCAATAAAATTATACTGTACTGTTCAATCCTTCTATTCTTCAGGAGTCTGATGCTTGAGAGAAACGTGAAAGTTCAGTGTCTCATGAAGGGTGCTATCCCACTACCTCCAGGTCAGGAATAATCAGTGCTTGTGGGAAAAAGTGACCTCCATGTTGATAGATGATCAGGCATAGTGTGGGCACTGAAGATGGTGGGTCTGATGTCATGGACTTGGGCTTGGTGCTGTAGATTCATGAGGCCAAAAAATTTAATATACTTTTAAAATTAAATGTTGATTGGAAATATTCAAGTGACCAGAAATCTGATTCTTGATATTTTTCCTTCTCAAAACACTTTAACTACACTCTAAATCCACGTACTAAAAATGGAAAGATAAACTTTTTGATAGATCAAAATGCTCTCTTCAGGGACAACTGAAGAAATGGAAGAACAACTCTCAGAACACTGTCTCATGCTGTGTGTGTGTTCTTAAAATAAGTAGTTTAGCCAGAAAATAGGTTCCAAAGAGCAGCAAACTCCCACCTTCTTTTAATGTTTGCTTGATCAGTATTAAAGTGCTATGGTTGAAGTATATTAGAATTATACAACCTGAATGCCATCCTCACTACAGAGGTCACTGGGAGTTGCAGGATTCATAGTCACCCAGGCACCTCTAAATATTGTGGGCAGTGTTGTGTGGTGTTCTGCCCATACATCTCTCTCCACAGAGGCATGTGGAAGATGTAGGCCCCCAAAGACCATGAACATTCTAGCATAGTGCTATGTTGGATCAGCCCACACAATAGTGACTCCTTGGAGCTCTGAGACCCCAGGGATTCTCAGTATTGTAGTTCACTCTAAGGTAGCACTGACATCTGAGATCTCAAGAACAGAAGGATATTGATTATTCAGAGTAGTACAGTTCATCCTAAGTGGATCTCACCATCAAGATTCTCAGGATCTGAATACAGCAAGCCTGCCTCTATACCCCTGAGGAGCCTGGATAGTGCAATGCAAAAGCTTATACATATAGCCTCAATAGGAAGTTGTCTAGGAGCTACAGACCCTGTGTTATTCTGGCCTTCTGCCTATAGAACCCTCACTGTGGAGCCCTCTGTGAGTGGTAGAACACACAGGCACCTGAGCCTCTCCAAGAATCTTGGGTAGTGTAGTTTACTTCTCTACCCCACAGTACTCACCAATGAGAATCCTGGGAGATTCTTGTCCCTGAGGATTCTGGGCAATGTAGTTGAGTGTTTTGCCTGCTGAAAGGGCCATGAGAAGCAACAGGCCATATATTTGCCTTGGTACCCTGAGAATTCTAATGGAATACAGTCCTGTACCAGTGCAATCCCCACTGTGGAGGCCTCTGGAAAACTCTAAGGCTTCACATCTAGGTTAGTCTCAGGACTTATGGGTAGTGTACTTTGACCTAAGTATGTCCAGCCTTCACTGTGGAGTTCTGTTGAAGTTGCAGGCTGAAACTCACCTCAGCAACACACTCAAGGATTTTAGATAGTATAACCCTACAGTTCTCAATGCAAAGGAGCTTGGGAACTGCTGGTACTATGTATTGTGGGTAATGTAGTCTTGTGTTTTGCCTATTCCACACAGAGGAACCTGGTAGCTCAAGTCCTATTAGAATTATGTGTAATGCAGTTCAGTGGTTTGCTTACTCAACACAGAGGCTTCTGGCAGTCCCAGAGGACTATGGATAATGAAGGACAGTGTTCTTGCTCAATTATTACAGATAATCTTAGGAAGCTAGAGCACCTGAGGATGATGGGTATACAAGGTTAATGGTTTATCTTATCACCACAGAAAAGACTGGGATTTGCAGCTCCTGAGAGTTCTAGATAATTTAATCTAGTGTTTTATGTGTACAGGCATGCTTGGAGAAGGGCCGCAGTAACTGTAAACTCTGCTTTTCCTGGTACCTTGAAGATTCCAGATAGTGCACTCTAACATCACAGGTCTTATCACAGAAACCTCTAAATGTTGCAGAGTACAGGCATCCCCTGGAAAATTGTGCACTAAATTTTGATATTCCAATCTTGCTCTTCTCACTCCAAAGCCTCCTGGAAACAACAGGTACCCATGGGTAACATGTAGCACAGTTTGTCATTCTGCCTGACCATCCCTCACTGCAGAAGTCTCTATGAGTTGCAGGCGCCCAAGTGCTATTGTTGGTGCACTCTGTCATTTGACCCAGGCCCCTCATTGCACTGGACTCTGGAAACTGTAGAACCTGAAGGACTCTGGGCAGTGCAGTCCATTGTAAATTTTGCTGCCCTGACCCAAGAACCTCTTAGGAGCTGCTTGCTACTTTCCTAATCAGTCATCCCTGAGAACCCTGGGATATGTGGTCCAGCATTCTGCTGCCCAACAATGACAAACATGGCCCTCAGAAGCTTTGAACCATGTGCTTTCCATGGTATCCCAAGAGTTCTAATTAGTATAGCTCAGAATTCTGCCTCCTAACCCTCTCCATAAAGGACTGTGGGAGCTGTAGCAGTACGTATGTCCAGGTATCCCCAGGGGTTCTCAGCAGTGTAGTCTGGCATCTATTGCCACAACTGTCACCACAGTGGCTTCTGGAAAATTTCAGATAGCCCATGAACCTGTGTGCAGACTCACCAAGAAAGCCCCAGTATCTTTCGTAAAAATGAAGGTCACACAGTTAAAGAACTCTTTACACAATGTTATTGCATTGATACATCAAATTCTCATTGTTTCAAATACTTTAACACTGAAAAAAAAGAGCCATCAAAACAGGAATAAAATTAAGCAGTGAGGTGGCACTAGCCTTCCCTCAGTCCCCCATGAGGCTCCAGGGTACTCCCATGCCATTCCTGCAACATTCTGAGGTTGTGTCCCAGTGTTTGTCTTTTTAGTATCCTGGGATTCCTCCCCTGATACACACCCAATTTATAAAAATATTATGCTATAACATCATGTTATGAGTATGAGCAGCTAAAGCCTCAACAAAGGATGTTTTTGGAAAAGTAAGCCCAGCTAAAACATTACCTATGAAAGTAAAGAACATAGCAGAGCTTCCTCCTCAGCACATAGAATAGTGGATGACAGCCTTTCCCTCATTCTTCTTCACCTCCTCAGATGCACTTTGGTTATCTGGAAAACACAGTGACATCTCACATTTAGGTATTAAGGAGGCATGGTCTCCAAGTGTTCCCAGTAGAGGTATCTATCTCCCTGTATGGGTATCAAGGAGAAGGAGGCTCTTGTCACTAGAGTCATGGCCCCAAGGTGTCCTCAGTCTTAGTTTCTTACCCCTGTGGGCACAGGACACCCATCCCTGGCATGCAGATGATTAGAGGGAATCAGGAAATGACACCCTGAGAACCACATGCTGGTCACTGTGGGCAAAATAGGACACTTAATGTTCACTGCTCAGCCATGCCCCTATACTCCCTTGTGGCAGTTCTGATGAACCTCTGAAATTCATGGTTTTGATTTTTCTAGGCCTTGATTTTGGTAACTTGGGGATAGTAAGGACAGTAGAGTAAAACTGACATTATTACCTATGTATATTTATGACTGCATGACCAATGTGATCCCACAATATGTACAATCAGAAAAATGAGAAATTATATTCCATTTATGTATAATTTATCAAAATGTATAAATGCATTCTACTGTCATGTATAAATCATTAGAACAAATTTTTAAAATTTAAAGAGAACAGTAATAGAGCCCACCATCCCATGTTTGATGGGAAAGTATGGTGATAGCAAAAAACAAAATACATGGTAGAAAAGTCGAAGTTCATTGATTTCTTATATATCAGCAATTATTTGTGGGAAAAATTGGAATTTGAAATGACTAAGAAAGAATTATAAACAATAACATTTATAATAACACCCCAAAAACTGAATATTTTAAAAAACTTATAAATTACAATTATACTTTCAGAAAACTAAGAAACACAATTGAAACAAAGCAAAGCAAAACATAATTAATTGCATAGATATTCCTTGTTCAGTTATCTATGTAGGATGATAGTTACTCAAATTTGATTTATGGATAGCTTCAATCACACTCAAATATCCAGTGAACTCTTTCTGAACTTAGAATAGATGGCACAGACTGCAGAAGGAACACAAATGAACTTGCACATCTTGATCCCAATGCCTATTAGAAAGCTGAAGCAGTGGCCATAATGCCATGTACTGTGAACTTGACTGGGCAGGGTGGCACATGCCTGTATTCTCAGTGGCTCAGGAATTTGAGGTGGAAACATCGAGAATTCAAAGTCAGCCTCAGCAACAGTGAGGTTTTAAGCAACTCAGTAAGACTCTGTCT
Source organism: Sciurus carolinensis (assembly GCF_902686445.1). Lineage (NCBI taxonomy): Eukaryota > Metazoa > Chordata > Mammalia > Rodentia > Sciuridae > Sciurus > Sciurus carolinensis. The sequence goes on along the minus strand of NW_025920161.1, from coordinate 844,955 downwards.
CTAAATAAAATACAAAATAAGGCTGGGGATGCAGCTCAGTGGTTGAGTGCCCCTGAATTTAATCCCTGGTATAAAAAAAAAAAAAAAAAAAAAAAAAAAAAACACAAGAAACAAAAACAAACAAAAAATAAAATAACAATAAATACTCCACAGTTCAGATATAATGCTGCTCAAAACCACTGACATTTTCTGGGAAATAAAACACAGGAAGATGTTGCTGAGCCCCAGGCTGACTGCAGGAAAGGGGTGAACTCTGAGCCCCTGCCAAATGACAGGATGCCCATATCTACTCTGGTGCTTGGTACCTTCTTTTCATTGAGGAGAAAACTGAATATTTTAGGCCAGGCACAGTAATGAACATGTATAATTCCAGCAACATGAGAGGCTGAGGCAGGAGGATGGCAAGTTCAAGGCCAGTCTCAGTGACCTTGTCTCAAAATACAAAAGTAGAGGGTTGGGCATATAGCTCAGTGGAAAAGTGGCCCTGGACAGGTACTGAAGCCCAAGTACCAAAAGAAAAAAGAAGGAGTACTGTTTTCAGAGATGCAGTCTGGAGGGAATATTACTGTTTTTAGAAATTTATAGGACAGGCATCTACTGGCAAAATCTGAGGTAGTGTGTCTGTAAACCAGGCACTGCCCTACCTCATGGCCTGCACATAGTATCATGCAATCCAGTGGCTCTTGGGGTTTACCCCTCCAGGAGGAAAGGATCAAGAGCCTAAAGTGGGGGCTGTACCACCAGGAAGCTGCCTACCTCTGCTGACATAACACTTGCACATAGACCCTCCTCCAGGTACAAATTCTGGGAACTACTCCTGGGGTGGGTTGGCAAACCCTGCAAGTAAAGAAAGTCTACAACCCACTGGTGGTAACAGGAGTGTGGTCTGTGTGGCACCACACAGCCTCAAGTGGGGAGGCAGACAGAGCATTCAGCCCACCATCCTAGGCCCATCCTGGGCCTCAGCATGCTTGGCCTCCACTTATTTCTCTGGAAGGATCTATACCAACATCAATTCCAGCAGCCTCCTCAGGCTTCCAGAGAACAAATGATCATGGGATCTACTGGCTACAAACTGTGTTCTGCCATCCCAGTTTCTCTTCACCAAGTACCACTGAGCCAGAATCTGCTGTGCACTTCCTTCTACTACCATGAAGATGTGCAGTGCATTCTGCCATTCTCCTCTGGCAGGTGCACAGGAACCTGGCCACCAGGCACTAAGGTTTCTATTTTCTCCACTCACTCTTGTTCTCTCTGAGGTAAAAGCTGTCACCATCTCACACTGTCTCACCCTGTCTTTCTCTCCCTGTAAGATGTGTCTGAGAATATCTTAGAATTTGATTTACTCTTAAAGGTGAGGTCTCATGACTTGGTCAGCTCTGAGTGTACATAGGTATAAGAGGAAAGGGCTGGAGAAGGCAGGTTTCTCTCTGCCTTGAACATATACACCAGGACAGCCAGCTTTGATCTTGTGGCTCAGATATAGAACCCTGGCCTTAGGTGGCGATTGTGCTGGTCTCTCTCCTGCCACAACTGTGACAAGATTCCCTTGTGTCCAGTTGCCCAAGACCTACCTGATCACCTGGTATGTGGATCTGCTCTTGCTTTTTCTACCTGCTCATTCATCAGAACTTGGAGAGCACTCTGGGAGACAGAAGCAGAGGATATCCACAGCCTGTAGTCGGGAAGCAAAGACAGGCCCACAGCCTTGGGGCAGCTGAATAGGAACAATACAAGAAGACACCCAGGGATTTCAGAAGACTTAGTTCTTTAAACTGAAAGGTGTAACAAGAATACAATTCAAAAGTCAGAGCCAGAACCACCAGTGTGAATGTTCAGAACAGGAAAATGAGTAGGAACCCAAAAGCTCTAAGCAGGCAAAGGCAGGTTGTCTGTTAGAACTGAACACCTTGCTTAAACACACCAACTTCTTTAAAAAGGTGACTTATTTTTTTACATTTATGAAAGGAAAAATGTATACAGCTCAGAATTTTTCCCCTGCCAAATGGTTAGTCAGGTGGGAGGGTGGATTTCAGACATTTTAAAGACATTCAATGATTCACAAAATTTACCTTCTTGGTGTTTTTTTGGGAAAGCTAATTCAGGATATTCTCTAAGAAAACAGTGGGGTCAAGATAAAAAGAACAAGATAGCCATTCAGCAAGCACTGGAGCCACCCAGAGAAGCAGGGATAAGAGGTCCAGCCGTGGTGATGCCACCCCACCCAGCCCTGGAAGCTACCGCTTGCAGTGGCAACAGGAAGAGAATTCTCAGATGGTGTTCTTGAAACCCTGGGAATTGTTATGGGTGTGATAAAAGGAGATGAGGAAACAAACAAACAAACAAACAAAAGAAAAAAAAACAGAAAAAAGGCATGTAGAATGTAGGCGTGATGATGTTCACCCATAATCCCAGTGGCAGGGAATGCAGATGCAGGAGAATCTTAAGTTCAAAGTCAGCCTCAACAATTTAGAGATACCTTAAGCAACTCAGCAGGACCCTGTTTCTATATAAAATATTAAAAGGGCTGGGCTGTGGCTGAGTGGTAAAAGGACTGCCTCTGGTTTCAATATCTGGTATCAAAAAAATAAATAAAATAAAAAAAGAATAAATATATGCTGGGGTCCAGCCCTAGCAGGAGTCCATGGGTTCCACACCAGTAAACGGGGTGCGGGGAGACAGCATCGGTGATGGATGGAGAATGAAAGACACAGACTCTAGTTCTGGTGCAATCAATCCCACTTTATTCTGGGGAGGGCTGGGTTTATATACATTTTTCTTCAGGCTATAATGGCAGTCTTGTGGTTAATATTAAAGAAGTTTCCAAAGCATAGGCAGAAAACAACAACCTTACAGATCATTCTTACCTAATCACAATTGTTTTAAGAATATCTAACTATGTTGATGAGCTAATACAATGTTTATTTCCTTAATATCTAAACTCTATGTGACCTAAGACTATTCTTATTATTCTCGCGGTGAAAGTGATAGACAAGTAATCTCATGTGACCATTTCTATTAGGTCCCTCTGGTTAATATCTCAATTGGTGAGTTAAGGGTTACAGGAGGGCAGCGGTGCCAATGGATATTGTGTGCCAACATTTATTATAGGGGTCACATATTCTTTGTAGGAAGGAAGGAATGTTATGAAACCTTATTCTTATACCTCACCACCACACATGAACAAAACCATCGTTAAAATTTAACCAGCCTGTTGGAGACAAAGGCAGATCTACAACTATTTTCTCCAGAGGCTTTCAGGGACTCATTGCATGGTTGCAAAATTATTTTTAATTTTGTTAGTGGTAAAGACCCATTGTTTTTCAGATTGTAGGTAATATTTTCTGGAATTTTTGTTGTATTCCCTTCGTCCCCTTAAGCAATCCATTCAGACTGAAATGAGTAACATATTATCAGAGAAACACAGCAGAGAAAACACCATGCTTTGGAGCAAAACATCCAGTAATTCCTTTTAGGATGAGCCTTTGCAATCATCCTCCAGAGGATCTTTGTCAAGCACTGGATGGAATTCCAGATGCCCCCGCAGTTGAATTTTTTTTCATAAAAGTCTGTGTCTCCATAAAACAGAGAGAAGCTTGATTCCAATTGAAAATCTGAATTTCTAACTAATCCTAATTTTAGTATTTGAAAATTAAAGAAATGTTTTTTCATAAATTTCACTTTTTAGTCTTTTCATAATCCCTGCCATTTAATGCCTCATTTGGATCAGCTATTTAGTTACATTTCAAGTTGGTTTCTGTTACTTTGTAGTTAAGGATTACAGTTAACCTAATCTTAAATGGACACATTCTAGTTTATTTATCTACTTTGGAACATTCCTGCTTCACATATAGGTTTGGTGCCATGGGAATGGTGCCTACTGATTTTTTTTTTTTTAAAGAACACAAAATGTTTTTTTAATCACTGTTCTAACCTATACTACACAAATTAATTTCTTTGTTTTATCTACAGGTAGTTCCACATTGATGTGATTTCCAAAGAATTTTTTCCAGGTTTTCTTCCATTGTTACCATAAATTTTGTAAAACATAGGACAGTTTATTATGTCTCAGTTTCCACAAGCAATGCCTTCATTACCTCTTTCTATATTTGTATTACAATACATTTTTGATCCATCAAAAATTGTGACTATCCTCACAAAAGTGCTACAAAATTGTTTGTTGTTTGAGCTCACCACCAGTGAGCTTTCAAAATATTAGATATTTAAATGTTAGTTATGGTTGCAGGTATTTAGAGAAACCCAACTTCTATTGATACAGTAAACATATCAGGTTGGTGTGATTTTTCTGTAGTAAAAATCAAGGGCTAATCTTTTGAAAAAACAATATGCTCACCTAGAAAGTATAGCTGTCTGAATGCTATGGACTGGTGACTTTCCATTTCAGATTTCTGTTAAGGGGGAAAAAAGATGAACATCTAAGGTGGCTTCAAAGTTTAAAAAATGCTCTTTAGAATGTTTTCTTGTATGAATGTTTATTTTCTAAGTATGGCTTAGTTTACTCTTATAAAAATGTTACTTGGACATCACATTTACTTAATTTCAATTGACAAGAGAGTCTAAGGCAATTCTTTTACAATTGAAATCTAAAAGAAAAAAGTGATACAAATATGTTTTCATATTTTGCCTACTTGTGAAAAATAATAAAATTTTACTAGAGAGTTTTTGATACTAATTTTTGTCTTTGAAACATTTTCTCTTAATAATAAAAATATATAAATCATTTACATAAACTAAAGGCAAAGAAAGGCACGACTGGTTAGAGTGTGTATACAAGCATAGTTCAGCATATGCAAAATTAAAGAGAAAAAATGTTCACATACTTATTAGTTACAATAAAAATATTGAGAAAAATTCTTAACTGTCAACCATGTTCAGCACTTAAGAGCTAAGAGCATATAAAAGCAAAAACATTAAAATTCACTTAATGCAACATGAATTTTCATATATACTTGAATATATAAAAAACAGTTTTTAAAATGCTAACATAAATGTACACTATCCATGTTATGAAAAGTGAAAACCAAATGGACAGAGGGTTTCACAATGTTCTTCTCATGACACAGGTAAACTAGCCCAGGGGGTCAAATTTGATCAGTTAATGTGCCCTTAATTGCAGTTAGACATCATCAGGATTTCTGAGAGGTCTAAGAAAGCAGTATTGGAGAAGCAGCTCTTTCCAGACTGGGGGTTGGAACTGGCATGCGGATTTTAAACAGTGTGAGGAACTGCAGGGGACAAAAAATTAAAATAATTATTACAAATCCCCTGGGAAAAAAATGGGGTTCCTTACTTTCCCAAACTAATCACAGCAATTTGGTTCTCTATAAAATGGATTGGCAGTCCTGTGATGGATCATTTGCCAATACGTTTTATACATTAATTTGCAGATGACAATTGCAAGATTACATAGAGAAAAGAAGAATAAAGTCCATAAAATGTCCTTAGTTGTTCTATATGACAGGAAAAAAGAAAGAAAAAAGTACATAATTTAGATGTTACTGAAGCATATTCAAATACTGTTTTTAAAAGGTTCTAGGCTATCTAGGACTGCTGATCTGCTTCAAATATTAAGAAAAAATATTTTAATTCAGACTTTATAAATTGGTAATTTCTAATACTATACTTTATAATTTGTCATCAGTTTTCCAGAGCACTACAAAGATTTTTCTCAGTAAACTAAAAATGAAGATTGTTTATCTTGAAGTATTTAAGAAGTATTGCTTTTAGAGTTGAAAAAGTATTTTTAAATATTTTATTGGTTCTACTTAGTTGTATATGACAGCAGAATGCATTTAGATTCATTGTGCAAAAATAGTTTATTTCTTTGTTTTAGTTGCTAATGGACCTTTATTTGTTCATATGTGGTGCTGAGAATCAAATCCAGTGCCCACACATGCTAGACAAGCCCTCTACAACTGAGCTATAACCCCAACCTCTGAAAAAACTTTGTTGATAAATAATATCAAACTTAATAGAAAGATGACTCATAAGAAAAAAAAACAGTGTAAAGTTAATTTCTATACTGCTACCAACTAAGATGATAAATAGTAGGATAAAAATGTGTATGTTTTAGTGACAAGTGTCAGGTCTGAAGCAAATCCATCATTTGTGCTCCCAACTAAACAAGCTGAAGTAAAGGCCTCCTATTAATACCTGACAGTTTGCACCTAGATATTTTATTGCCTATGATGATATGTGTCAAAATGATTTTCTATATTGTCTTGTAGCATAATTCCTATTTAGGCCAGAGTAAGTTTAAATATTAAACTTCAGTACTAAATATTAAACTGCAGAGCCTAGCACCTGTTAGAAGTACAATAAATATTTGTAGAAAAAGTAAATATATTTTTGTACTTTTCAAACTATTTCAGTAACTTATTTACATCTGTGCTTTCTTGCTTATCAGGGCTGACATTTCATTTGATATCTAGGAACTACAAAGTAAGTTTAATTATCTTCATTTTACAAATGAGCAAAGTTCTGATTACAAAAAAGTCACAGTTAATAAGCAGCAACACCTTATTTTAAACTCTGATTGGAATTTATCTGTACTAAATTATCCAAGTTCTTACTTTGGCAGGGGCTAAAGTGTGTCTTAATTACTGTTTCAATGTATTCAATGGCTATTGGTCTATACAAGGTTCTGTTTCTTTCCTAGTGCTTTAAATTTTTAATTTTTTTCTAAAATTTATCCACTTCAACTGTGTTTTTACATTCTTCACATATACTTTATACTCTTTTATTTGTGCTCCTAACCATTATACTCATTGACTTGGAGTGAACACTGGAGGAGAGTAGGTCTTGAATTTTCATTGTTAGTGTTTTTTTTAATTTCCTGATTGGGTCTTTGCCTATCTTGTTGATATTTTCAAAAGAATTCCTTTTGGTTTTCTTAGTATTTTCTGATGTTTTAAAAGACATCACTGATTTTTGCCCCTAACTTCTTATTTATGTACACTTAATTGTCACAGTTCTCGATTAGCCTTTCTTTATTGGTATGTTTCTCAGTCTTTTTTATGGACTCTTTACTACAGCCCCCAGTTTTTCCTTCAGAGAATGAGTATTTAATAGAAATGGTAGTGATAAAATTACAAATTATAATGAATATAAGAGATTCTACAGGTGGTCCAGAAAGTAGCTAATGTTGGGGACACATGTCTAGCAGATGCTGCAAGCAGAGCTGGAGCCCAATGCTCCAGGTTGGACCCCATTTGTCAGTGGATTTTTATTTTCTTCCATTTTCTGTCCTTCGGCATCTAATATACAGAGAAGGAATGGACAGAGCAACCCTATAGCATCAGAAGGATGTTTGGGATGACTGACCTGAGATAACCTGGGGCAGCTTTTAGACACCAAGAGGAAAATCTGTTTGACAGAGAGGCACATCAGTTCCTGACTGAGGGCAGTGTGTTGTGTGGGGGAGTGGGTGATGGGAGGCAGGGGAGGGGGACCACAGTAATTTTTACATTGCAGCATAGGTCAGACTTATGTCCTCAGCCTACTTTTCTCCATAGCTGTACCTGGACTTGACAACCGTTTCCATTTTATTCGTCCCCAGCCAATGCTTCTTTTCCAAGAAAGCTGCTCTTCCCTGGTGCTCTAAGTCAGTGAGAGTAGTGGTTAAGAATACAAACTAAATTTGAATCTGGTTCTACCACTTATTATTCTGTGATTTGGGTAAACTGGGCAATGTCTCTGTGCCTTTGTTTCTTCATCTTTACAACAGAAATACTGGTAGCATTAAATGAGAAGACATGATGAGTGGCCCAGACTGCTGGCATACAGGACGACCTGAATGCATATTAGCTATTTTTTCTAAAACATTGCCAGTCTCATAGTCACTTAGTTTGCCTCTTCCTCATTTTTACTACCTATTTACTCCTCAAACCAAACTGAAGTTCTTCTCAAACTTGCCTATGAAATGTCTTCCAAATTGATTCGTATGGACACTGTCCCTTCAGTATTTGAAGTAGTGTAATAATTTTCTCTTATCTCCTTTTCTTCCACTTTCTGTTGATTTCTTCCTTCATATGGATATCATGTCTGAAGGTATAACAGCAGATTAAAGTGGATCTATTCATGGCCCATGCCTCCTTTTCATACTTCATCTATCACCATGTCTCTTTCTGAATATATTTTCCATATCCTAACTAGGAATATCTATTAAGTCCTAAAATATACTTTTCTATCAAAATCCTGTCCCTTTTCCCAGCTCAGCTCAGGTAGCACTTCTTCTTCAGAATCTGTCCAGTCCCTGGATGCAAAAAACCACTCAGTCCCTCAGTTTCTGCTCACTTTGTTTATTCTCCTGTTATTCACATGTTGCATATGTCTTACAATCCCTGCTGCAGAGCATTGCAAATATTTACTGGCTCAGATTTGTCAAACTAAAAATTCCAGCACACAGTCTCAAATATAAATTTGACTAGCTCCACCAGATTTCAACATGTATCTGTACCTACTGGGTGCATTTCAAATTTGATAAAAATCTGTTTGTAAAGTTGGAATGGTACAGACATGTAAGCTCAAAAAGTCAAATTATTTAATTGAAGAAGACATTCCACTTTATTTGTAATTCTGCGTTCTTGACATTCAACACTTAGCACAGTGTTTTTGGCACCTTTACTAAAATATATCTCAGTTTCAAAGCATACCTCTTCCAGAATAGCTAGTGCATTTTCTCCTATTTTCAATTTCTATAATATATGCTGTAGCCTGCTATAATAATTGTACATGAATGAACAATGAATGTACATCAATGATCATGGGCAGAATCTCCTCAGCTCTGTCAGCTTTCACCCTCAGGATTCATCCTATCTTTGTAAAGATCACAAAAGGAAACCTGCCAGCATCACTTAAAGTTTGTTGTAGGCCAAACATGTTTATTTTTCCTTTGCCAGTACATTAATAGCATATGTGAAAAAGGTTTGTCATTTTGTTAGATTATTTTTGTAAATTTGGAAGGGACATAATCATAATCTGAATGCTGAAAATTCATCAGTTGCAATGTCTACCTTCAGAAAAATCTTTCTCTTCCCATGTTTTCATGTTTATTATTTTAAAAATTGCTATGTTCATCAAGGAAAAGACACATCAAGGAAAGAAAATTTTAGACCAATATCCTTGATGAATATAGATGCAAAGATCCTTAACAAAATACTGGCAAACTTATCCAAAAACAGATTAAGAAAATTGTGCACCACGATCAAGTGGGGTTCATCCCTGGATTGCAAGGATGGTTTAACATCCATAAATCAATAAAAGTAATCCATCATGTCAATAGACTTAAGGATAAGAATCATATGGTTATTTCAATTGATGCAGAAAAAGCGTTTGACAAAATACAACACCCATTCATGCTCAAAACACTAGGAAAAAAAGGGATAGTAGGAACATACCTGAACATTGTAAAGGCTATATATGCTAAGTCCATGGCCAACATCATTCTTAATGGAGAAAAACTGAAACCATTCCCTTTAAAAATGGGAACAAGACAGGGATGTCCTCTTTCACCACTTCAATTCAACATTGTCCTCAAAACTCTAGCCACAGCAATTAGACAGACTAAAGAAATAAAAGGGATACGAATAGGAAAAGAGGAACTTAAGCTGTCACTACTTGCTGATGACATGATTCTATAATTAAAGGATCCAAAAAACTCCTCCAGAAAACTTCTAGACCTCATCAATGAATTCAGCAAAACAGCAGACTATAAAATCAAAACACATAAATCAAAAGCATTTTTATACACAAGCAATGAAACATCTGAAAGGGAAATGAGAAAAACAACTCCATTTGCAATAGCCTCAAAAGAAAAAAAAAAAAAACTTGGGAATCAATCTAACCAAAGAGGTAAAACATCTCTACAATGAAAACTACATAACATTGAAGAAAGAAATTGAGGAAGACCTTAGAAGATGGAAAGATCTCCCATGTTCTTGGATAGGCAGAATTAATATTGTCAAAATGGCCATACTACCAAAAGTGCTATACAGATTCAATGCAATTCCAATTAAAATTCCAATGATGTACCTTACAGAAATAGAGCAAGCAATCATAAAATTCATCTGGAAGAATAAGAAACCCAGAATAGCTAAAGCAATCCTTAACAGGAAGAGTGAAACAGGGGTCTTGCAATACCAGAAATTCAACTATACTACAAAGCAACAGTAACAAAAATGGCATGGTATTGGCACCAAAATAGACAGGTAGATCAATGGTACAAAATAGAGGACATGGACACAAACCCAAATAAATAAAATTTTCTCATACTAGACAAAGGTGCCAAAAATATGCAATGGAGAAAAGATAACCTCTTTTAAAAATGGTGCTGGGAAACTGGAAATTCATATGCAGCAGAATGAAACTAAACCCCTATCTCTCACACTGCACAAAGCTCAATTCAAAATGGATCAAGGACCTCAGAATCAGACCAGAGACCATGCATCTATAGAAGAAAAATAGGTCCAAATCTTCAACATGTTGGCTTAGGATCAGACTTCCTTAAAGGACTCCCATAGCACAAGAAATAAAAGGAAGAATCAATAACTGGGACAGATTCAAACTAAACACTTTCTCTCAGCAAAGGAAACTATCAGAAATGTGAAGAGAGAACCTACAGAGTGGGAGAAAATCTTTTCCACTCATATTTCAGATAAAGCACAAATTTCCAGAATATATAAAGAACTCAAAAAACTCTACACCAAGAATACAAATAATCCAATCAACAAATGGGCTAAGGAAATGAACAGACACTTCACAGAATAAGCTCTACAAGCAATCACCAGATATATAAAAAAATGTTCAACATCTCTAGTAATAAGAGAAATGCAAATCAAGACTACCCTAAGATTCCATCTCACCCGAATTAGAAAGGCGATTATCAAGAATACAAGCAACTATACATGTTGGCGAGGATGTGGGGAAAAAGGTACACTCATACATTGCTGGTCGGGTTGCAAATTAGTGCAGCCACTCTGGGAAGCAGTGTGGATATTCCTCAGAAAGCTTGGAATTGAACCACCATTTGACCCAACTATCCCACTCCTTGGCCTATACCCAAAGGACTTAAAATCAGCATGCTACAGAGATACAACCACATCAATGTTCATAGCTTCTCAATTCACAATAGCCAGACTGTGGAACCAACCTAGATGTCCTTCAATTGATGAATGGATAAAGAAACTGTGATATATATATATATATATATATATATATATATATATATATATATATATATATAATGGAATATTACTCAGCTATAAAGAATAATAAAATTATGGCATTTGCAGACAAATGGATGAAATTAGAGAATATCATGCTAAGTGAAATAAGCCAATCTCAAAAAACCAAAGGATGAATGATCTCCCTGATAAGTGGATGATGACACATAATAGGGGGTGGGAGGGGGAAAGAATGGAGGAAGGAGGGACTGTATAGAGGGAAAAGAGGGGTGGGAGGGATGGGGGAAGGAACAAATAACAGAATGAATTAAACACCATTACTCTATGTAAATGTATGATTACATAAATTGTATGCCTCTACTTCATGTACAAACAGAAACAACATGTATTCCATTCATTTACAATAAATATAAATAAATAAATAAATAAATAAATTTTCCTCCTCCAAAAAAATTGCTATGTTCAACTATCCTTTTCTTTGGAAGGGTAATATTATTTTAAAAGGTGAATAATTGTTTTCCCTTAGTTTCATCATCCAATCAGAAAAAGAGAGTCCACGACCATATAACAAGTCAGCCTTCCAGACTGGGTTGTATTATTTTTGGGGGGTCCTGTCTTTTGAATGTCACCAAGAGAAAAAGCAGGTCTACTTGGTGAAATTAAAATTGAAACTCTCAAGCAAGTAGCTTTTAAATGCAGTAATAAAGCCAGGTAAAGTGGAACTGGGCTGTAATCTTAGTAACTCAGGGTTGGGACAAGAGGATCACAAATTTGAGGCCAACCCCAGCAACTTAACAAGACCCTGTCTCAAAATATAAAGGGCTGAGGATGCAACTCAGGGGTGGAGTGCCCTGGGCCAATCACCAGCACCTCCCCTCACCACACACAATGGAATTTATTCTTCAGATTTCTAAATGTAAACTAGGAACCACTGACCTTCAGTCATTCTCAAAATATCACCCCTGGACCAAGAGCATTATTAGGCATTTGAATGAAATGTTTATGTCAGACCCTATCTAAGACCTAAGAACTCAGAAATCTTTAACACACCATCCAGGTGACTGGATGCTGATTTTCAGAACTACTGGGTATAAAAATCCCAACTCCCAGAAATCCAGATAATGTATAGTACAGCCATGAACATGAACAATACTTATTGTTGGTAATACTAGATGAGAAAATTACCTAGTTCCAGTCATTCCCCATGACTGTCCCAGGATGTCACCAAGACATATTTCAGTCATGTGTCAGAATTCTCAATAAGGAGGGAAAAGAGAGGCTGTTGCTTACACATACTTGCTGAATTCCACAGAAGCTCTGAGTCCTGCCCCCAGGAGCTCACTGTAGCCACATGAGTCCTTTCTGCTCTACTCATTCCCAGAGTTCTGCTGTTCAAACCTTGACCCTTTCAGACAATGAGGCCTTTTATCTCCCACCAAAAGATTAGAATGCCAAGGCTAAAGCTTTTTTAAAGTACTAGATTTGCTCATTGCTAATTTTACTTACAATTACTAGTTTTTGCTTCCCACCTAAGTTAAAATGGTTAAAAATCAATGTGTTACTGTGTGTAACTAAAGCTTGATTTCATGTGATAGGAATAAGAGCCAGGGGGAAAAAGAAACCCAGTTGCTTCCAGGACAAAGTCACATCATGATACCCTAACTCCAGTAGAAAGTCAGAGAAGCAAGATAGGAATTAGAATCACTTTAGTTTACCATTCTTCCAATGAGACCCTAAGTCTCATCATGTACATCAGGCTTCTGGAACAGAGATGGTACTTGGCATATGTAAGTTTGACAAGAAAATGACCAACTCAAAAGGTAAACAGCTTTTCTCATGCTTTCTCTCTCCTACTCACTTTCTTTCTCCTCCTCGCTTTTCACACTCTTTCTTGTGTGCGCCCTTTCTCTTTTTCTCTCATTTTCTCTCTTACCCTTCAGGGAGACACTCTGTTTGCTTAATAAACCCCCTTATGTCAATTCCCATGTCTGGCATGGTTTTTCGGGGTTTTCTTACAAATTGGAATTGCATTGAATTTATATAGCACTTTTGGTAGTATGGCCATTTTGACAATATTAATTCTGCCTGTCCAAGAACATAGGAGCTCTTTCCATCTTCTAAGGTTTTCTTTAATTTCTTTCTTTAGTGTTCTGTAGTTCTCATTGTAGAGGCCTTCACCTCTTTTGTTAGATTAATTCCCAAGTATTTTATTTTTTTTGAGGCTATTGTGAATGGGGTAGTTTTCCTAACTTCTCTTTCTGAGGATTTATCACTTATGAAACAAAATGCATTAGATTTATGAGCATTGATCTTATATCCTGCTACATTACTGAATTCACTTGTGAGTTCTAGAAGTCTTCTGGTGGAATTTCCCGGTTCCTCTAAATATATAATCATGTCATCAGCAAATAGGGAGAGTTTGAGTTCTTCTTTTCCTATTCATATCCCTTTAATTTCTTTTGTCTGCCTAATTGCTCTGGCTAGAGTTTCAAGGACAATGTTGAATAGAAGTGGTGAAAGAGGGCATCCCTGCCTTTTTTCAGTTTTTGTGGGGAATGCTTTCAGGTTTCCACCATTTAGAATGATATGGGCCATGGACTTAGCATAGATGGCCTTTACAATTTTAAGGAAAGTTTCTACTATTCCTATTTTTCTAGTGTTTTGAGCATGAAGGGGTGCTATATTTTATCAAATGTATTTTTTTTGCATCTAACAAAATAATCATGTGATTCTTGACTTAAAGTCTTTTGATATGGTGAATTACATTTATTAATTTCCATATGTTGAACCAACCTTGCATCCCTTGGATAAAACCCACTTAATTGTGGTGCACTAGCTTTTGTGTCCCATTCTTGATAATTTCCTCAGCTCTTCTAGTGTACAAATTCTCTCTTCAGGTATCTCATTTAATAAGCTTAATCTCTTTTAAATTTTTCAATGATTGTATTTTTACTTCAAGAAGTTTGATCCTTTTCCAAATATGTGTGGTCAATTTTAGTGATTCTTACTTCAGAAACTCTCATGTCTTTGTTTTGTCATCAGTGTCTTAATCTGCTGAATTTTGCAGGGGCCTCATCTTGCTTTTTGTTACTTAGGCTATGGGGATGCCTTTTACTCTTCAAGTAGAATTCTCTACACTTAAAGACTGTGGTTGATATAAGTAGCATATATTAGAGAAACTTTAAGACAGCTAATGAAGTCAGAATTGGGGACAGGCAGTTAGAGTAGCAATAGGGGATCAGGTCAGATTGAGGAAATGGAGGTCATGAAAGCCATGTGCCTCTGGAAGTTGGAGACTGCCCTAGGAGAATAAAATGTCAAGGACCTGCAGAACTCATTGATAACCAAATTTACCTGCCCTTGTCAGGGACTACAGACAAGAAGATGCCCTTACCTGCCTGAATCACCTTGGCCCTCCCCCTGCCCATCACTTATCTCTTTATGCAAAACCAGGCCTAGTCATGTAGGCAGGAAGGAAAGAGATCAGGGGGAAGAAATGGGAGAATAAAACCTATTAAAAGGACAAGATTTTCTCATCCTATGGATTTCACCTTTGGGTCCCCTTCTTCCACCAGGGAGAAGTCCGCTTTTAATTTTCTTTAAGAAAGCTTACTTTCTACTCTTAAAAATATAGGTAAACAGGCTTGATCTTTTTTTAAAACTTACCTTTTTTGACATCTCTTTATGAGTTCTTTGTCATCTGATAATTTAGAGAGTCACTGATAATTGCTGATATCATTTGTACTCCAGCCAACAAGCTAGATGCTAGGAGACACCATGGGGAACAGGACACAGTTTCAGTCTTGAGGGCCCACAGTCTACTGAAGTTTGCCAGATTAACAGTCAAAATTCTAAGTGCTAAATGGCATTGGAGCCAAAGAACTGCAACTAGCTTGAAGTGAATCACACTGGGGATACAGGATGCAGGGTGGATGAGACAAGGGTAGAATCAGGCAGGGGGAGTTTGCACTGTGTCTACCCCTTCTTTATTTCTGTCCTTAGGATTTGTCCTGCCTAAACTCACATATCTAAACAATAACAACAGGTGGGTGAGGAACAGTTTTTAGTATGAAAGAAAAAATTTACCAATATCCACATGATAGTAAAACTACAGCAAAATTCTAGCATGTAAGTGAATAATAATTTTCTCCTAATTCAGAGGGTTCTGCAAGATAAAGAAACTAAGTCTTCATTTTTTTTAACGCAATTCCCTGGATGCTCTTTTTCTTTTGATTTTTTTTTTAAATCACAGAACAAGAAGAACTGGATTATAATTTACAAGTATGCAGGTGACTTTTGTATCCCAGTAGGGGAAATCTGTTGCTATTTTTACTTTTGAATTTATTTCAAGTAAATCAGTACATTGAGTAACTGGATTATCATATCATGTTTCTTCTTAAGTTTCATACTTCCTTAAAAATTTTTCAGTTTTCATAGTCAAATTAAAATATACAAAATATTTCAAGAACTAATTGTTGCACTTTTGGAGAGTTGACATAAGTACACCATTTCTGCCTCAAAAAATATCTCCTCTAAAATGGTTTGCAGTGTCATCCCTATGAACACCCTTTGTAAACTTAATATTTTTGCCAAATATGAGACAGAAGCCACCATCTTAAGTCTCTGCAGAATTGAGAGAAAGGGTGTCCCTTAGAAGTTCTATGTTTACAAGTTCATTACCAAACACTCACCTGGAACAGAGTATTTGGCCCTTTCAGTATGCACAACTCAGTGAAGCTACAGGACTAAGTGTGCTCCCAAAATGTAAGCTAGAGTACAGTGGACTAGGGGTAAGAAGCAATCCATTTGGTTCCTGGGAAATGTGATGGGTTGACAGATCTGGTTCCATGAGAATGTTACAGGCCAGACTATGAGGGAATTGACAAAACAGACTCCATTTTGCTCTGAGACTCCACATTATGTAGGAAATAAGTTTCTCCCATGGGAACACCCCACCTCTGTACCCATCATCAGTTACTTAGTGTGACATGATTAGCAATACAAAATGACAATTCTTAAGTAATGAAAATTGCTCTCTTTTGATCCCTATTGCTCTTAACCAGTGTACCATGAAAATGGTGATTGTGTGGATAGTAGTAACCATTCTTTATTTTGTACATAGGTAAGGGTCATTTTGACCCACTTCCCCCTCTGTTGATGATCTCACAATGTTAGTTTGTAATTTTGAATCATAGCAACAGACATTTATGATTGATGTCATTTTTGGTATAAGAACCCCCACAAACGTATGGTTGGGGTTGTTCTCCCAATAGCCATTTTTTGGAGGCATTGTGAGAGATAGTCAGCTGACCAGTTTAATAAAGACTCTCAAATTTGAACTTCTCAGTGGTGATTGGTCTGTTCTTAAATTGTGCCCCATAACAGGAATTAAAGGACATAGTTATTGATAGAGGTTCACCTGACTCTAGTGTGATCAACAGAGCAGCACAGTGGTTATGTTCCCTACTGTGAATCAAGAAGAAAATCCCACCATCTTAGAAAACCTGCACAACTTATTTCTGCAAAATTTAAACAGCTTAATTTTCTTCTATATTAATACTTATCAATGTATAAAAGAAAAATGTATTGATATTCTGGTGGAAAGCTCATTTGTAGCAACTTCTGTCCAAAAGATCTCAACTTGCTCCCCTTCTAAATTAAAGAAAGATAAGTGTACTGACAAAATGGGATCCCAGGAAGGGGTGTTCTTTCTTCTTTCTTTCTTTCTTTCTTTCTTTCTTTCTTTCTTTCTTTCTTTCTTTCTTTTTCTGGAATTGTTTTTCTGAAGTGGACTCTCTACTTAGGTTATAAACACACAAACACAAGTACACACTTTAAAATTATTTCTTCACACCTTCCATTATTGACCATCCCTGTAATAGCTTAGAATCTGCTGTTAAAATACCCTGTCACAGCATCTTAAAAAATCCCAATCAATCCCAAACAATCTCTGAACATGGCATTGGTGAGAATTCAGCACCCTGGCAATGGTGAAGGCTATATGTGGTGATTCTTTTCAGCTTGGATGTAGAGCCAACACTCCTGAGTCTCTCAGGAGAGTGCCATGCTGTCATTTGCTTTCATACAGGCAGCAAAAGTCCTGGTCCACAATCCAGAAAGCAGACAAGAAACAGGCTTATCTGACTGTTAAATCTGCAAGGCTTTTATTCTCAGCAGAGGCAAACTCCCCAGTCCAGGGTGGATTTGCAGCTCTGGTGACTA
>NW_025920161.1:740137-827029 GCF_902686445.1 Sciurus carolinensis | reverse complement strand
ATATCTATGCATCTACACTGATGAGTCAATATGATGAATCTACAATGAATCAATATCAACACATCAATATCAATGAATCTACCCAACAAGTTGATATGGATGAATCTACACTGATGTGTTGAAATGTATAAATCTACCCCTACAGTTGGATACTGATAAATCTACCCCTATGGGTCCATATCAATAAATCTATGCCATCAAGTCAATATTGATGAATCAACCAATAAATTAAAATTGATGACTCTACACTGGAAAGTGAATATCAATAAATCTATCCCAATGAATTGATTTTGACAAATCTAACCAATGAAACCAATCAAATCAATATTGATAAATCTAACTCATCGAGTTGATATCAACAAATCTATCCCCATTGGTTGATACAGATGAATCTACCCAAATAAGTACATTTCTGTGCAGAGTGGTGAAAGGATGGGGGAGTGTGACTGGGATTGGGGGTCTCTGATGACCTCATGACTGTGGTATGACTGGTACCTGGAAATTTTTCTGTGCAAGGGCACATGATGTTTAACTGCTGTGGTAAAACCCTGCATGAGGAGGCTCTGTGCAAGAGTCCTTTCAGCTCTAACCTTGATCTCAGTCACAAATCTTCTGGGAATAGAGAAACTCTTATGCTAGACAATTACAATGTTTCACCAGTTCCATTACTCCTGTCACTACACCAATGGGTTGATATGGATGAATGCATCCTGATGATTAGATATCAATGAGTCTTCCCCAGTGGATAGATATTATCAAATCCACACCAATGGGTTTATATTGATGAATACACCCAGAAAAGTTGATACTGAAAAATCTACATTTTCAGGTCAATATCAAGGAATCTAAATTGACAAATCAATATTGACTTATGAACATTGACAAATCCACCAATGACTGGTTAATATTGATGAATCTACCCCTAAGGGTTGATATCAATTAATCTATACCAACAAGTAGATATTAATGAATCTACACTGATGGGTTGATATTGATCAGTCTACCCCTATGGGTTGATATTGATAAATCTACAATGATGAGCAGATATTGGCAAATCAACACCAATGAGTAGATATCACCAAATCTACTCCATTGAGTTGATATTGACAAATGCACACTGACATGATAATGTCAGTGTGAATCTACCCCTATGGTCGATATCAACAAATCTACCCTGACAAGCTGATATTAAAAAATCTACCCTGCTGAGTTGACATTTATGAATATACCTCATTGAATCTATATTAACTGAACTACATTGAAAGGTAGACATTGATGAATCCATGCCTCCAAGTCAATATCAACTAATCTATACTGATGGGTTGATATCAATGAATCTACCACTCATTTGATATCTTTAAATCTACCCTGGGTGATCGCTATTGATGACTTTACACAGATGAGTCAATATCAACAAATCTATCTGAAGAATCAATATTAGTGAGTCAACACCATCAATTTGATATCAACAAATCTATACAATGCAGCCAATATTGATGAATCTACCCCATTGGGTCAATATTGACAAATCTACATTGATAGTTTGATATCAGTGAATCTACATCAATGAATCAATGTTGATGCATTGATATTGATGAATCAATGTCTATAAATCTACCTGTCTATATTGACATATCAATATCAACATATCTACACTGATGAGTTGATATCAACAAATCTACCCAGTCCAGTCAACATTGATGAATCTACCCTGATGGGTCAATGTTGAGGCATCTATCTCAAAGAGTCAATATTGACAAATCTACCCTGAAGAGTTGATATAGATGAATCTACACTGATGAATAAATATTGGCAAATCTAACCTTTGAGTCAAATTTGATGAGTCTACAGTGATGTATCAAATTTGGTGAATATACACCAATGAATCTACATAGGTGATTCAATATTGATGTCTCTACCCCATAAATTCTATATCAATGAACCTACATCATCAAATCAATAGACTCATCAATATCAAAGAATCTACACTGAAGGGCCACTATTGATGAATCTATGCTGATGAGTCAATTTTGATGAATCTACACAGATGGGTTGATATTGATGAATCTAACAAGAAGAGTCAATATTGAATAATCTATCTCAATGAGTTGATATGGACTAATCTACCCTGATAAGTCTATTTTGATGCATCTACACCAAAGGGTTATCAACAAGTCTAACCACATTGGTTGATATAGACAAATCTAACCCAATGAGTACATTTTGACAAATTGAATCAGTTGATGATATTGAATCTAATCAGAGAGTTGATATTAATGGATCTAACCAATACAGTTCATATTGAGGAATGAAGCCTGATGGATCAATATGGGCAAATCTATCCTGATGATTCAATATTGACAAATCTACAACAAAGTGTTAATATTGATTAATCTATTTCAACAGGTTGATATTGATGAATATGCACAGAAAACTTGATATTGAAGGATCTACCCTGATGGGTCAATATCAATGGATCAACATTGACAAATTAATATCAACATATCAATATCAATGAAAGTAGCCAGTTGAGTCAATCTCTATGAATCTCTACCAATGAGTCAAAATTGATGAATTCACTCAGTTGAATCGATATCATCAAATCTCTCATGACAGGTCAAAATTGACCAATCATCCCCAATTGGTCAATATCACTGAATCTGCACTGAAGAGTAGATACTGACAAATCTAAACTCAGAGGTAAATATCAATGAATCTACACCAACTAGTAGATATTTATGAGTTTACACTGATGGGTTGATATTAACAAATGTACCCCTTATTATTGTTATCTACAAATTTATGCCAATGAGTATATGTCAATGAATCTACACTAATGAGTAGATATTGATAAATTTACCCTGCCAAGTCAATATTGATGAATCAAGACTGACAGGTTAATATTGATGAATCTACTTCATTGAGGCTTTATTGACCAATCTAAACCAGAGTTGATTCAATGAATCTACACCTTCTTGTTGATATTAATGAATGTACACTGATGGTACAACTTTGACAAATGTACACCAATGAGTAGAAATCAATGAATCTGCCACAATGTTCAATATAGCCAAATCTAGACTGATGAGTCAATTTCAATTAATCTACCCAGTTGAGTTGATGTCAATGATTCAAACCATTTGAGGTGATATCGAGGAATCTATTTGGTTTGGTCAATATGAAAAAAATCTACACTAATAAATCAACTTTGATGAATATACACCAAAGAGTTGATATTGAAAAATGTACCCCAATAGGTAGTCAATAACAAATTTACCCCTATGGGTTGTTATGAATGAATCTACCTTGATACATCAATATCAATCAAAATTAATACATCAATATTGACAAATACATCCTGACAAGACAATATTTTTAAAGTATATATATATATATATATATATATATATATATATATATTTAAACACTGAATTTTGATTTATTGTACACAAATGGGGTATAATTATTGTTTCTATGGTTGTACACAATGTAGACTCACACCAATTGTGTAATCATACATGAACATAGGGTAATAATATCTGTCTCATGTCCACTATATCTCCTTCCCCACTTCCTCCCACTCCATTTTCCTCTACACAATTCAAAGTGTCTCCATTCTTATCCCCATAGCCCTCTTTTTATGTCTCATCATCTACTTATCAGATAAGATAATCAGCCATTGATTTTGGGGGATTGGTGTATTTCAATTAGCATTATATTCTCCAACTCTATCCATTTACCAGTAAATACCATAATTTTATACTTCTTTATGACTGAGTAGTATTCCATTGTGTAGATATATCACAGTTTCTTTTTCCATTCATCAATTGAAGAGAATCTACTTTGGTTACACAATTTAGTTATCATGAACTGAGCAGCTATAAAATTGATGTGACTGTGTCATTTTAGTATGTTGATTTTAAGTCCTTTGGGTATAAACTGAGGAGTGGGATTGTTGGGACTAATGACATGTTAACTAACTCAGGCTGACTCCTTACTTCCGGGGGGTGAGCAGGATTAAGGCATCAAAGGCCATTTCAAAAGTTAATGATGATAAATAAGATACCATCAGGGACTGGTTAACAACAGTTCTGCAAACGTGATCAGCTCGTGCTTGCCATATAGTCATATGGGACTCTCGTCTGTTTGAACCCCCCATGCCTTGCTGACCTTTAAGCTGATTGGTTCCTGCCTAGCCTTCACCCTACATAAAAGCTGTGTGACTTCCTCAATAAATGAGTTCCTGCTGTGACTGGTCTCCCTCACACATCTGATTGTCCTCTGCCCGGAGGGCTGGGTGCCGGTGGTCAGTCGGCCCTACCTTTCCCAGGCTGGCCTTGTTGGGGAGTTCTCCCTTCCCTTGTCCCTGGTTGAGAAGAGCAAGGGGGCCAAAGACCCCAACATGGGATAGCTGGTCAAATGGTGGGTCCATTTCAAGTTTTCTGAGGAATCTCCATACTGCTTTCCAGAGTGACTTCACCAATTTTCAACCCCACCAGCAATGTATGAGTGAACCTTTTTCCCCACATCCACACCAACATTTATTATTGTTTGTGTTTCTGATAATTACCATTCTAATTGGAGTTAGTTGAAATCTTAGGGTAGCTTTTAATTGCATTTCTCTAATTACTAGAGATGAGGTGTACTTTTTCATATATTTGTACATCACCTCTATATCTTCTGTGAAGTGTCTGCCCAGTTCCTTAGACCATTTATTCATTGGGTTGTTTGTATTTTTGGTGTAAAGTTTTGTAAGTTTTTTATAAATTTTAGATATTAGTGCTCTATCTGAAGTGCATATAGAAAAGATTTTCTCCCACTCTCTAGGCTTCTTTTTCACATTATGGATTGCTCCTTTTTTGAGAAAAGCCTTTTTAGTTTGAATCCATTCCATTTATTGATTCTTGCTTTTATTTATTGTGTTCTGGGAGGCTTTTATAAAATGTCTGGTCCTAAACCAACATGATGATTTAGGTGAACCTTCTCTGGTCTAATTCCTAGGTACTTGATCCATTTTGAGTTGAGTTTTGTACAGGGTGAGATAAAGGTGTATAACTTCATTTTACTGCATATAGATTTCCAGTTTTCCCAGCACCATTTGTTGAAGAGGCTATCTTTTTTCCTTTGCAAGTTTTTGGCACCTTTATCTAGTATGAGGTAACTGTACTTATGTTGGTTTGTTTCTGTGTCTTCTGTTCTATACCTTCAGTCTACCTGTCTATTTTGGTGCCAATAACATGTGTTTTTGTTACTATTGCTCTATAGTAGATTTTAAGGTCTGGTATTGTGATACCTCCTGCATCACTCTTCCTACTCAGGATTGTGTTGGATATGCTCAGTTTTTATGCGACCAGATGAATTTCACGATGACTTTCTCTATTTCTCTGATGAATGTCATTGAGGTTTTAATTGGAATTTTGTTCAATATACATAGTGACTTTGGAAGTATGGCCAGTATGAAAATACTAATTCTGCCTACTCAAGAATATGGGAGATCTTTCTAAGGCTTTTGAAAATTTATTTCTTTAGGATTCTGTAGTTTTCATTGTAGATACCTTTCACCTCTTTGTTAGATTGAATACGAAGTGTTTTATTTTTTTTGAGACTGTTGTGAATGGAGTAGTTTTCCTAATTTCACTTTCAGAAGATTCATCACTTATGAATAGAAATGCATCAGACTTATGTGTGGTGATTATATATCCTGCTATTTTGCTGAATTTATTTATGGATTCAAAAATTCTAGCTCTAGAAGTCTTCTGGTGGAGTTTTATGGATGCTCCAGATATAGCATCATGTAGTCAGCAAATAGTGATAGCTTAAGTTCTTTTTTTCCTATTTGTATCCCTTTAATTTCTTTGGTCTGCCTAATTGCTCTGGCTAGTGTTTCAAGGACAATATTCAATAGAAGTGACAAAAAAGGGAATCATGTCTTTTTCCAGGTTTTAAAGGGAATGCTTTCACTTTTTCTCCATTAAGAATCATGTTGTGGGGCTGGGGAGATAGCTCAGTTGGTAAAGTGCTTGCCTTACAAGCACAAGCCCCTGGGTTCAATTCCCAGCACCACAAAAAAAAAAAAAAAAGAAAAAAAAAAACAAGAATGATGTTGTTTGTGGGATTAACATAACCTTTACAATGTTGAGGAATATTCCTACTATTCTATTTTTCTAGTGTTTTGAGCATAAAAGAGTGCTCAACTTTATCAAATGTGTTTTTCTGTACCAATTGAAATAATCATATGATTCATAACCTTAAGTCTATTGATGTGATGAATTACATTTATTGGTTTCCAGATGTCAAAACAACCTTTCATCCCTGGGTTGAACCCAACTTGATTGTGGTGCAGTATCTTCTTAATAAGGTTTTAATGTGATTTTCCAGAATTTTGTTAAGAATTTTTGCATCTATGTTTACCAGGGATGTTGGTCTAAAGTTTTCTTTCCTTGATGTGTATTTTTCTGGTTTTGGTGTCAGGGTGATACTGGCTTCCTAGAATAAATTTGGAAGAATTTCCTCCATATTTCATGGAATACTTTAAGGAATATTGGTATAAGTTCTTCTTTGAAGGTCTTGTAGAACTCAGTTGAGAATCTGTCTGATTCTAGGCTTTTCTTTGTAAGCTTTTTGATGACTTTTTCTATTTCATTGCTTGAAATTGATCAGTTTAAATTGTATATGTCCTCTCAATTCAATATGGGAGAATCATGTCTCAAAAATTTTTTGATGTCTTTGAAATTTTCTATTTTGCTGGAGTATAGATTTTCAAAGTTGCTTCTAATTATGTTATCTATTTCAATGGTGTTTGTCATGATATTTCCTTTTTCATCGTGAAGTTTGTAATTTAAATTTTCTAACTCCTTCTCTTCATTACTGTGGCTAAATGTTTATCTATATGTTTACTTTTTCAAAGAACCAACTTTTTGTTTTGTCAACATTTTTGAATTGTTCCTTTACTTTCAATTTCAATGATTTCAGCTCTGATTTTAATTATTTCCTGTCTTCTACTACTTTTGGTGTTGGTTTTCTCTTCTTTTTCTAGGGCTTTGAGATGTAGTGTTAGGTCATTTTGTTGTTGACTTCTTATTCTTTTCTTGGATGTGCTCCATGATAGGTCAGTATTGGCAAATTTACACTGTCGAGTCTATATCAACCAATCTACTCTGAAGATTCAATATCTATGAACCTACCCCAATAGGTCAATATTGAGGAAACTACCATGATAAATTAATATTGCTGAATCTACCCCAATGTGTCATTATTGCTGAATCTACACCAATATTGATGAATCTATCCCATCAAGTTGATATCAAATAATCTACCCTGACCATTTGTTATTGAGGAATCAGCTCCAACCAGTTATTCCTCACAAGTGGCTCCTATATCTTGCAGAATGTTTGGGGTGATAGGAAGGTCTTTTGCTCTAATAAGGGCTCTTGTTTGCTCTGTAATGTAGCTTCAGGATTGAGGGTGATCATGAGGAAGATCAACCCCTGATGAAAATCTTGGAAACTTTCTGTTCCCCATTTAAGTTGATGAAAGAAGGTGGAGATTGAATTAATACCCATCAGGCCTAAATGATTAAGTCTTCACAAATGTCTGTACAAGAAGTAGTCACAGAGCTTTTGAATTGTTGTACACAAGCAAGCATAAGGAAAGTGTTGCACCCCAACTCAATGTGGGCAGTTTCTGTTGCACTGGGGACCTTCCTGGCCTCATCCTGTGCCCCTTTTCCTCTGGTCATAATTTTGTCTCTTCTAGAATGTCATCAAAGTTGGGCCATACAGCATGTTCTCTTCAGTTGGTTTTATTGCACTTAGCAGCACAATAGGTAGGATGCATTTGTGTTTCTGTGTAACTTTGTGGTTTATTTCTTTCTATTGTGGATTGGTTGTGCATTCAGCTACAGAGAGGTATTTGGATATTTTGTCTAATCAGCCAGCATCATAGTTATGATATGCATAATTGCATAGTAGTTTTGGCTAGGCATGCTTTTTCAGAGAACATTTCCAAATGCAGATTAATTATAGGCACACAGTTGGGTCATAGATTAAATTTGTTTTGCCTTCAAAGTTACTGGCACACCACCTTCAAAAGTGGCTGCATCATGTGTCTTTCCAGCAATGCCTGAAAATACTGGTGTTCCATATCCTACTTTTTCAGTGTAATGATTTCTTAGAGTTTACTGGTGCTAATTGCAGAGCCAAGCTACCTCACTATTGTTTAAATTTATGATTTTCTAACATGATAAGATAGTGAGCATCATCAAGTATAACTATTTTCTGATTTTATTCTTTCTTGTTCAGGTGTCTATTCAGATATCTACTTTTGGGCATTGGAGATTGAACCCAAGGATGAGTATTCACTGAGTCACATCCCTAGCTCTATTTTTGTTCTTCTTTTTGGTATTTTTACTTGAGACAGTGTCTCCTTAAGACTGATCTCAAATTTGCAATCCTTCTGCCTCAGATTTTTGTGCAATTGTCCTCATAGGTATGCAATTCTTCAGTTGGAAAAAAATGTTAAGTTTTTAAGTCCATGTTATTTGTATATTTCTTCTGCCTATTGACTTTAGGTAGGAAGTGTTAAAACTAACGACCAAGGGACAGATATGTCACTCTGTCTTAGAGAGATGATCCATTATGTGTGAGGCTAGGTGTTTGATCCCCAGTACACACACACAAGCACACCCAACACTAAGTCTAAGATCACATAGATTTTTTGTTTTCCTCCAGGAATATATTTAGCTTTCTTAAATTTTAGTTTTGGACAATAATGGGTTATTTTTGGTATGAGTTTTATTTTGTGTCTACATCTATTTCACTCCATAAAGTTAGAAAGCACTTGCTGCACATATTCCATTTTAAAAATTATCATGAAAATGAATTTCATTTGAACATAAATGCTACTTGTGCAGCTTTCCATTATTAGAAAAGCATGGTGTGTAATTAGTGAAGATAAAATAGTAGGCTTACAAATGTGGGTGAGGATGTTATGCCAAGATGTTTTTACTTTTCTCACTATTGGCAAGCAAAGAAAACTCACATCACAAGTCTGTACAATGTTCACAGTGATGTAAATGATGTATCCCTATACATGTATCCTGCTATAGATGTTTCACTTTGCTTTTCTGAGAACCACATTGTTCTGCTATCTACAGAAGCATCCACCTCTCTCCTGAAGATACTGTGCACTTCAGAGGGGATCTGGTTTCCATGCTTCAAGGAGTACTTCATGGAGGAAATAAAGGTCATCTGGTTCCCCAAGTGAGTATGTGGTCAGCACCTGTGACCCAAGCACATGACCAGAATGGGGTTCTGGTACCAGTGCTACAGCATAGACTGGACCCTCATGACCTCAGATCTGAGTCATCATTAGAGTCCCAGGCTGGAGTGGAGCCACAGCTGGCTCTGTGGAGGGCCCATGAAGAAGAAGATACATCTGCAAGTGTTAGAGAATTTCCTCCTGTACCAGGACTGATCCTAGTGAGCCTCATCTGGGAGCAATCAGAGAGATAAGAAACAGAGCACTGCCTGGAAGCCAGGGTGCACATTCCCAGAAGACTCCACAAGAAACAAAAGGACCCAAACATGCCCAATAACTGATAGAATAGGAGGTAGCCAATCAAACCATAAAAAGGATGGTCTATGTCCTGCTTCTCTGGGAGGATCCAATCACCAATAAAGCAATTAATTGCATGGAACCATTCCTCAGTCATACACAGGGTTCCTTGCCACTTGGAGTTGACCCTTCAAATCTGAACTGCAGTCTTTCACCTGAGACCAACCAAGAAGGATCAAAGTTCCAGCATTTTTGTCAGGATCACCATATCCTGAGTGCACGGGTACAAATGTAAGGACCAGAGGAGAGACAAATGTAACCTGTACTGACTTACTGCACCTTGGTAACCTGAGGCCAGAAGGTAATGTCTGTGGGCATTGCTTCTAGGTTTTCACACTCTTGGGCTTTCATTGACTGCCCTGGGTTCCATACTGTGTCTTTAAACATTGCTTTTGTTTAATTTGGATTTCAGCAGGGAAACTGTGGCCATGAATATATCTTTAAAAATGTATTATTTTGTCTAGATGGGTCTAGCTGTGAGGAATCATTGTTTTAAAAATATATTTGTTCTTGTGTTTTTCTGTTGCAAATTTGGAACATTACACCTTTGTCTTAGATGCTATAGTCACACAGGGAATAGTAAAACCCTTGGAGTTTGGTGCCTCAGTGCTTAGAACTAGTGATGTTGTCCTTTAGAGTGTAAAGGCCTGCACCAGGCTGATTTGGTACAGATTCTTATTGAGAATATTTGTAGAAATATGTACTTGAGGCAGGGGACCAGCATTCAGGTTGACTTTATTGATATACTTGTTCATGTGGCTTATTTGTTAAGAAAGTACATCTGTCACCTTCTGAATTAAACCCACTGGAAACAGGATCCATCACCCCCTTTCTGTGAGTTCTTATTTTCTCCTGTTTTGGATAGTAAGTAAAAAATTCCAGCATGGGAATTTTGAGGCACTTTTTTCAGGAGTGCCCAGCAAAGAGAAACTATCACCAACTGCACTTGTTAGCCTAACTGTTGTGTATAGTAACATGGAAACTGATTTAACTTTGGTCTAATACCATAAGATGAATGAATTTAGGAGCAGGAGATAAAAGGAGAGAAATTTTTATGTCTTTGACTTCTATCAGTTTAAAAATCAGGGATGATGTCCTGTTCTAAAATTTATTGGAGGTGCATGAAGTCAAACACCAAACTGTATATAACCATACAGTTAAATATTTTGGTGATCCCCCCAATTTTTGTCATTCTGCAGTAAATTTCAAGGAATGTTGAAGCAGTTAGCAATGCCCTATTTTGGGAGCCATCCCATAGCAGTGATTGTGCATATGGGTGTGGATTTTCATGTCTTTTTCAGGCCAGATGTCTATCATCTGAAAAGGTAATGAACAGAAAATTAGTTATGGGCACACAAGGAAGATTGTTTTGAATATCCTGGATGGGTAGGTAATTCCTGAAGTTTCTTAGGGGAAGGGAAAGATACCACCTCCTTGTGTTCCATTCAACAGTGAAAACAGGCAGCTCAGTGAAAATGCATTAGTGAGTGTCAGGTTCCACAGTGAGGATATTATGTGAGAGTTAGAGACCAAGTGAGAATATTTGTTAGTAACAGAGGCCAAATGTGAACATTCTGTAAGTGTCAGAGGCCAGAGTGAGGAGCATTATGTGAGATTGTGGGTCAGAGTAACAATATTATGTGAGTGTAAGTGGTTAAATGGGGTAAGTTTTTAATTTTGTTTTGCTGAATATTCATGTGTGGAAAAGCATGATACTCACAATGATCTCAATCACAAAAAATGGGATGTTGTGTGTGCATACTCATGACCTAGAATGCATGTTCAACTAAGCTGCTTGCAAATGAATAACTTTGTTTTTTGCTTGCATTTTTAAATTTTTGTGTAATTTACATATTAAATTTTTGAAAAAATAGATGCTATTTTTAAAAAAGGCTTCAAGTGAGGATTATATGTGAATGTGAACATCCACAGGGCAAATATTTTGTGATAGTTTTATGCTACAGTGAAGATAGTACATGAGTGTTAGAGGTCAAGGGAAAGAAGTGGTCAGAGACAAGGCAGTAGTCAGCATCTAAGGGACACAAGTCTTTACTCTTTTTGAAATCACATCACAGATTGAGAAGGGGGAGGCTAAATCCAGTTAGTATCTATCATAATATTCCAGGTGAAAGGTAGTGAGGATGTAAGCCTTTTCACAGTGGGGCAGGGTCAGAGGAGATGTATCAGAGGGACTCAGGGAATGCCATCAACAAGACAAGGGGACTAACTTGGGGTTGGGAAAAGAGGAAGTTGTGTATGAAGAGGGTGAAGGACAGAGTAAGCACATGGGTGAAGAGTTAAGAGTTCATTTGGGACCACGTTGATTTTGAGGAGGCTGTAGGACATTTGGGTGTAAGTATCCATCTGGAGCTGGAGAGAAGAAGAGCTTGGGACTGAAGAAAAGTTAGGGAATCATCAACATGTGAGGGACAATTAAAACCATGGAAGTGGATACAGTCACTCAGAGGGTCTCCAGTCCAGGGAACCTGACCAGGGTGGGTGGTCATGAAAGTTGTTGGATGAGTTGTTGAAGACTGGTAGTTTGTAATTCTATGGTTCTCTGTGTATGTTAGATGAGCTCAGGATACAAGTAAACTGATGCTCACAAAGGGAAGATATGGACTAAAACCAGATTAATGGGGAATATAGAACTGAGGTTAAGGATGCTGTCATTTTTTTTTCTCTCCCTGAAACTGTGACTTCTGAATGAAAATGCTGTTTTAAGGTAATGATTTGGTGGCAGTGTACAGAACTGATGGGAAAGGGGAACCTGAGGCAGGTGAACTGGGTTAGGTAGCTGTGTAGAATACCTTCTGTAAAGTGATAGGGGCTCACTACAGTAGGAATGGAAATGAGGGGACACCCAGGAGGCTCACTACAGTAGGAATGGAAATGAGGGGACACCCAGGAGCAGAAATTTCTGGAATGTTCAGAGGCCATGACATTATGCATCATATCAACTGGGACATGGGGTGGTGGACAGAGTCATAAGCTCAGTTATCCCACCTTGTTTTAACCTTGTTTGTGGCACCTACAACATACTTGTACCCTCAGTGTTCATGGAGGATACAGTTGACAAAAACTAAAGTTTTAAGAAACAGTGGATGTAGAAAGATGATGATTAGTTCAAGTTTGAATATGGGCATTGGAAGTGAAGAAGCCAGTGAAGAGTGGGGGGACAGTATGGGACACACCCAGAGTTGTGCATGGGCTCAGTCCATCAAGTATTGAGTGCTGGGTACTATAGGAGAATAAAGACTACAAAAGAGGTAGCAGAAAGTTATGCAAATTACCATAAGATGAGGTGGAATATGTTCAATGTTAAGGGAAAAACTGTTTACACTGTGTTCTAAAGACTCAACAGGGAGAGAAATTCCATCTGTTTGAGGAAGATGAGGAATGTCTCCTTTGAGGAGGTGGCATTTTGATGGGCAAAGTGAGGCAGAAGTAGGAAAGACAGCATCGCAGGACTTGATCCTGACAAAGAGGCATTGACAAGGGCCCAGTTGGGCACATTGGGACAAGGTCAACTCACCTTGTTTGGCCAATGTGTGGATGTTTTAGTTGATGAATTATTAAGTAGAAAATTGGGTGGAGATGAAAAGTGAGTTCCTGGTAGGAGGGTCCTTCCATTTGCAAATAAATGTTCAGGTGCTTCCTTCCCCAACAGCCTGCAGGATCAGGAGCCCCCTATGTCCACTTGTTTAAACAAGCATTATAGGTAGAGAAAGAGAAAGCAAAAGCATGGGAATTGCTTGTGACTCCTTTCTTTAGCACTTTTCCTCAGTCAGTCTTGACTGCCTGACTCCCCAAGCCTATGGGGAGAGGTTATAAAAGCTCACACTCTTCCAGTGATTACTCAGTGCAGGATTTTTAGGAACTTTCCTTTAAAAAGTAACCAAATAGCTCTTTAAGGCTACAGGGTCCTTAGGGAGAACAGAGATGTGTAGGAGGAGTGGGAGATGTCATTTCATAATGTTTATTTGAATACATCGTAGAAGGCATTTCAAACATATTGTGCAAGGCAGTGGATTCTGACAGCAATGTGCAACTTCTTTTGTCCAGACAGTTGTAGGTACAGATTTTAGACAATGGAAATCTGAATCCTAAATTTTAATTATCACCTCAATAATTAGAAAGGAATAGGTGGGTATTTCTGATCTTGTTTGAGAGAAAGTTAGCTATTTTGTGCTTTTGAAAACTGTCCCTTATTTTGATACTGGGCATTAAACCCTGGTCACTTTACCACTGAAAGCTACATTCCTTGTTTATTATTATTATTATTATTATTATTATTATTATTATTATTATTAGTTGTTGTTGTTGTTGTACTAGTGGTAATAGTGAGAGAGGGTCTCACTAAATTGCTTAGGGCACTGCTGAATTACAGAGGTTGGCCTTAATCTTGTTATCCTTCTGCCTCAGTCTCCTAGGTTGTTGAGATTACCAGCATGTGCACCACCCTGCCAGGCTGAGAACTATCATTTTAGACTTTGAGAAGACTTCACTGATGGATGAATCAGGAGACCCCAAATACCCTGGTTATTAAATGTTAATGTAACATACTATGGTTGGAACCTGGCTCTGAAGTAGCATGCAAATATTAGATCTTGAGTCACCTGAGCCTGTGGATTTGAGCCTGAAAGCACAGCTAATTCAGTTTTGTCCATCTGTTTCAGAGCATTAAGTACTTCTCAATATACAATTGAGAGTCTCACCCATAAATAGATGAAATACAGTTAGTAAGGTCCACTTTTAATTACTGATTTATTTATTCATTTGATCACATTTACAAAGCACTAGGTGTGAGAGTAGCTGCTACAACTTGTTCAACATTTCTGTGTGCTGGACACTTCTACAGGGTTTAGATGGATCATCCAATTTAATCTTCCAAGCAAACCTGTAATGTAGGTATGGTTTATTCTCCCCATTTTATAGATGTCAAAATTGAGGCTCAGAGAAGTTAGGTAGCTTGCTTGAGGTTTCCTAGCTGGTAAGTTTGGTTTTGAGATTGGAACACTGGCACAGCTCATGCTGAACAGTTAAATCTCAAGATTTAGGCCAGATGGTCCTGGCATATTTGCAAAATTGCCTTGCCTGAAACGAATGAGGAGCTTATTAAAAATATGTATTTACCCTAGCAACTTTGTAGGTCATTGAATATGTAGGAAATGCCAGAGTCAAATGATTTGGTATAAAATTGTTTACCTTTCAGCATTTCATGTTTCAAAGAGATTTAGATGTTTCTTTCTGTTCCACTGAGCAGAGCAGACCTATCATTTCAGGTTTAAGCCCAAATGCTCTTGATAATTAATGAAGCTGCTGAGACTAATTCTAGGGGAAAATAACATGTTGGTGGTCAGACTGATGAAGTCTGAAATGCTGGCACCTTCACTGTGGTTCTTCCACAAAGCAGTGTATTGACACCACAATCCACAGAGGGACTCCTAGTCACCAGAGCTGCAAATCCACCCTGGGCTGGGGAGTTTGCCTCTGCTGAGAATAAAAGCCTTGCAGATTTAACAGTCAGATAAGCCTGTTTCTTGTCTGCTTTCTGGATTGTGGACCAGGACTTTTGCTGCCTGTATGAAAGCAAATGACAGCATGGCACTCTCCTGAGAGACTCAGGAGTGTTGGCTCTACATCCAAGCTGAAAGGAATCACCACATATAGCCTTCACCATTGACAGGGTGCTGAATTCTCACCAATGCCATGTTCAGAAATTGGGATTGATTGGGATTTTTTAAGATGCTGTGGCAGGGTACTTTAACAGCAGATTCTAAGCTATTACAGGGATGGTCAATAATGGAAGGTGTGAAGAAATAATTTTAAAGTGTATACTTGTGTTTGTGTGTTTATAACCTAAGTAGAGAATCCACTTCAGAAAAACAATTCAAGAAAGAAAGAAAGAAAGAAAGAAAGAACACACCTTCCTGGGATCCCATTTTGTCAGTACACTTATCTTTCTTTAATTTAGAAGGGGAGCAAGTTGAGAAATTTTGGACAGAAGTTGCTACAAATGAGTTTTCCACCAGAATATCAATACATTTTTCTTTTATACATTAATAAGTATTAATATAGAAGAAAATTAAGCTGTTTAAATTTTGCAGAAATAAGCTGTGCAGGTTTTCTAAGATGGTGGGATTTTCTTCTTGATTCACAGTAAGGAACATAACCACTGTGCTGCTCTGTTGATCACTCTAGAATCAGGTGAACCTCTATCAATAACTATGTCCTTTAATTCCTGTTATGGGGCACAATTTAAGAACAGACCAATCACCACTGAGAAGTTCAAATTTGAGAGTCTTTATTAAACTGGTCAGCTGACTATCTCTCACAGTGCCTCCAAAAAAAATCGCTACTGGGAGAACAACCCCAACCACACATTTGTGGGTGTTCTTATATCAAAAATGACATCAATCATAAATGTCTGTTGCTATGATTCAAAATTACAAACTAACATTGTGAGATCATCAACAGAGGGGGAAGTGGGTCAAAATGACCCTTACCTATGTACAAAATAAAGAATGGTTACTACTATCCACACAATCACCATTTTCATGGTGCACTGGTTAAGAGCAATAGGGATCAAAAGAGAGCAATTTTCATACTTAAGAATTGTCATTTTGTATTGCTAATCATTTCACACTAAGTAACTGATGATGGCTACAGAGGTGGGGTGTTCCCATGGGAAAAACTTATTTCCTACATAATGTGGAGTCTCAGAGCAAAATGGAGTCTGTTTTGTCAATTCCCTCATAGTCTGGCCTGTAACATTCTCATGGAACCAGATCTGTCAACCCATCACATTTCCCAGGAACCAAATGGATTGCTTCTTACCCCTAGTCCACTGTACTCTAGCTTACATTTTGGGAGCACACTTAGTCCTGTAGCTTCACTGAGTTGTGCATACTGAAAGGGCCAAATACTCTGTTCCAGGTGAGTGTTTGGTAATGAACTTGTAAACATAGAACTTCTAAGGGACAC
Source organism: Sciurus carolinensis (assembly GCF_902686445.1). Classification (NCBI taxonomy): domain Eukaryota; kingdom Metazoa; phylum Chordata; class Mammalia; order Rodentia; family Sciuridae; genus Sciurus; species Sciurus carolinensis. The sequence continues at coordinate 810,427 of NW_025920161.1, read as the reverse complement.
TCTTTCTCTCAATTCTGCAGAGACTTAAGATGGTGGCTTCTGTCTCATATTTGGCAAAAATATTAAGTTTACAAAGGGTGTTCATAGGGATGACACTGCAAACCATTTTAGAGGAGATATTTTTTTGAGGCAGAAATGGTGTACTTATGTCAACTCTCCAAAAGTGCAACAATTAGTTCTTGAAATATTTTGTATATTTTAATTTGACTATGAAAACTGAAAAATTTTTAAGGAAGTATGAAACTTAAGAAGAAAGATGATATGATAATCCAGTTACTCAATGTACTGATTTACTTGAAATAAATTCAAAAGTAAAAATAGCAACAGATTTCCCCTACTGGGATACAAAAGTCACCTGCATACTTGTAAATTATAATCCAGTTCTTCTTGTTCTGTGATTAAAAAAAAATGAAAAGAAAAAGAGCATCCAGGGAATTGGGTTAAAAAAATAAAGACTTAGTTTCTTTATCTTGCAGAACCCTCTGAATTAGGAGAAAATTATTATTCACTTATGTGCTAGAATTTTGCTGTAATTTTACTATATGTGGATATTGGTAAATGTTTTCTTTCATACTAAAAACTGTTCCTCACCCACCTGTTGTTATTGTTTAGACATGTGAGTTTAGGCAGGACAAATTGTACGGACAGAAATAAAGAAGGGGTAGACACAGTGCCAACTCCCCCTGCCTGATTCTACCCTTGTCTCATCCACCCTGCATCCTGCTATCCCCAGTGTGATTCCATTCAAGCTAGTTGCAGTTCTTTGGCTCCCATGCCATTTAGCACTTAGAATTTTGACTGTTAATCTGGCAAACTTCAGTAGACTGTGGGCCCTCAAGACTGGAACTGTGTCCTGTTCCCCATGGTGTCTCCTAGCATCTAGCTTGTTGGCTGGAGTACAAATGATATCAGCAATTATCAGTGACTCTCTAAATGATAAGATGACAAAGAACTCATAAAGAGATGTCAAAAAAAGGTAAGTTTAAAAAAAAAGATCAAGTCTTTTTACCTATTTTTTTAAGAGTATAAAGTAAACTTTATTAAAGAAAAGTAAAAGCAGACTTCTCCCTGGTGGAAGAAGGGCACCCAAAGGTGAAATCCATAGGATAAGCAAATCTAGTCCTTTTAATAGGATTTATTCTCCCATTCTTTCCCCCTGATCTCTTCCCTTCCTGCCTACATGACTAGGCCCAGTTTTGCATAAAGAGATAAGTAATGGGCAGGGCGAGGTCCAATGTGATTCAGGCAGGTAAGGGCATCTTCTTGTCTGTAGTCCCTGACAAGGGCAGGCAAATTTGGTTATCAATGAGTTCTGCTGGTCCTTGAAATTTTATTCTCCTAGGGCAGTCCCCAACTTCCAGAGGTAGATGGCTTTCATGGCTTCCATTTCCTCAATTTGACCTGATCCCCTATTTCTACACTAACTGCCTGTCCCCAATTCTGACTTCATTAGCTGTCTTAGAGTTTCTCTAATATATGCTAGTTATATCAACCACAGTCTTTAAGTGTAGAGAATTCTGCTTGAAGAGTAAAAGGTATCCCCATAGCCTAAGTAACAAAAAGGCAGATGAGGCCCCTGCAAAATTCAGCAGATTAAGATACTGATGACAAAATGAAGACATAAGAGTTTCTGAAGTAAGAATCACTAAAATTGACCAGACATATTTGGAAAAGGATCAAACTTCTTGAAGTAAAAATACAATCATTTAAAATTTTAAGAGAGATTAAGCTTATTAAATGAGATACCTGAAGAGAGAATTTGTACACTAGAAGAGCTGAGGAAATTACCAAGTATGGGACACAAAAGCTAGTGCACCACAATCAAGTGGGTTTTATTCAAGGGATGCAAGGTTGGTTCAACATATGGAAATTAATGAATGTAATTCACCATATCAAAAGACTTAAATCAAGAATCACATGATTATTTTGTTAGGATGCAAAAAAAAATACATTTGATAAAATATAGCACCCCTTCATGCTCAAAACACTAGAAAAATAGGAATAGTAGAAACTTTCCTTAAAATTGTAAAGGCCATCTATGCTAAGCCCATGGCCCATATCATTCTAAATGGTGGAAACCTGAAAGCATTCCCCACAAAAACTGAAAAAAGGCAGGGATGCCCTCTTTCACCACTTCTATTCAACATTGTCCTTGAAACTCTAGCCAGAGCAATTAGGCAGACAAAAGAAATTAAAGGGATATGAATAAGAAAAAGAAGAACTCAAACTCTCCCTATTTGCTGATGACATGATTATATATTTAGAGGAACTGGGAAATTCCGCCAGAAGACTTCTAGAACTCACAAGTGAATTCAGTAATGTAGCAGGATATAAGATCAATGCTCATAAATCTAATGCATTTTGTTTCATAAGTGATAAATCCTCAGAAAGAGAAGTTAGGAAAACTACCCCATTCACAATAGCCTCAAAAAAAATAAAATACTTGGGAATTAATCTAACAAAAGAGGTGAAGGCCTCTACAATGAGAACTACAGAACACTAAAGAAAGAAATTAAAGAAAACCTTTAGTTGGAACCCTCAGGAGGCAGGGCCTGCTAGGAGGAGGTGAAGGCTTGAGGACCTGGCCCTGCCTGTCTCTTTGCATCCCAATTGCCATGAGGGGCTCCGGACTTCTCTGCCACACACTCCTGCCATGATGTGCTGAGCTGCCACAGGCCAGAGCAGCAGAGTCAGATAACCATGGAACCTCTGAAAACTCTCCTAATAGTGAGCTGTTCACCTCAGCTATTTTGTCACAGCAATGGAAAGCTGACTTTCAAACATTTAACCTGCAATTAGGCTGAACTAAACTACTCCTTTACAGGCCACCAGTACCAGGAGAATCCAGTGGCAGAACACAGAAAACTTGGAGGCTTCCTGCTGTAGGTTTTGATGCAGGAGTCTCAAAAGACTGTGTGTGTTCTCTAGGGTGTTGGGCACAGGAGAAGGAGCAAGACTCCCAGGAGGTCTTCTAGCAGGCAGCTGTGAGTTCATCATGTTCTAATTTAATGCTTATTCAAAGCTAAAACTGTCTTCTTTCCCTTCATTTGCAGAAGGTGTTTCTGGGCTTGCAGGAAATTTTGCCTTAACTTTATTACACAGTAGAGCTGCTTGCTGCCAGCCTTGAGTAGGACTTGGAAGGGGACTAGCAGCCTCCCCACCACCCAAAATCAGACACCTACTCCTGCCTGGACCCTATTTTTCAGGTTCCCACCTTCCAGACTCCTTTAAACCCTCCTACCTGGACCCTGTGCCCCAAGGCCCCACCTCCCACACTCCTTCAGAGCCCTCCACCACTGCCTGGACCTCATGCACCCCATTCCCAGGGCCCAGACCTGCTTTCTCTTTCCCTGTGCCCCACTTCAGCTGAACCTGGATCCCTGCCATGGGAATTTACCCTTGTCATGGGGCTCATTCTCAGGCCCCACCTGCATCCACCTGGAGGCCCTGAGGTTCTGGGTCTGGGCCTCACTGTGGAAGGGAAAGAAAAAGAAGGAAGTGGCAGACTAGAGGGTCATGGGGAAGATCAGGCTACCTGCCAATTTGGGTTGAACTAGATATTGTTTCAAGAAACCTCTTCCTGTCAGGGGCAGGCTCTGAGGGCCCCAGAGCCGCACCCTGGCCTGATCTCTAAGATGGTGCCTGGCAGCGTGCCAGAAATAGCTGCACTCATAAACAAGTTTTAGGAAGTAACTCTGGCTGACTGTTGTACATGAGGCGATCCTGGTATCTGCCTGGAGACTGTTCCTTAATAGGCTGACTTTCCTGGTAGTCTACTCTCTGATAGACTGATGTTCTTCATAGAAGTCTGAGACTTGCGGAATAAATGCCTTTTGGTTCCTGTGATCAAGAAGAGCGTACACGTTGTGATTGTCCCCACAGGCGGTGGGTGATCATATCTTCCCTCTTCCCACAGAGATTGCCTCTCCTGTTCCTAGGAAGCCTCTCCCTGAATTCTGGTCCAGGGGCTCCCATGGAAAGGGAAGGAGGGTACTACCAGGACCTCTGATCAGTGGGGCTGGGGATAGCACTCCCTGGCTTGGAACCTCAGAAAAGATCCAGAGAATTCCAGCCTCCCCCCGTGCCCCCACCAACCCTGGACATTTGGTCAGACACTGGCTGGAAAACTGCCTCTTTGTCCCCTGCCAGGCCTGGCCTCCAGGTCCAGGGTGGGAAGGGAGGCAGTAAGGGACTGGGGGTGGGTGAATCTCAGAAAGCCCAAAGCCCAAAAGAGCAGTTCTGGGACAAACCAGAGTGGAGGGTGGACAGGGATGCACACTGCAACACCAGGCTGCAGGCACTCAGAACCCTTCCTCCCACCATGGACACATACATGCTCACTCATTGCTCATGCACACCCACACACACTGTGAATTTTGCAGGTAGAAGAGTTTCCCTCTTTCCTTGTTTCTCAAAGCCCTTAAACCTGCTCATCAGTTGTGTTGGATACCTCTCCCTCTCCCTCTTATTTATGTATGTTCTTGTGTGTGCTGCTGTCTCTTTTTTTCTGGGGATTTTTTTTCTGTTTTAGCTGTATGAATAGATGACCAGAGTGGGACCTGACATCCCCTCTAGCTGTTTCCACTTGGGACCTGGTTGTTTGTTTAAGGGTTTCTCTCCCCTATTCTATATGATGTATCATGAAGGCTCTATGAGTGTAGAGTGTGTGTGTGTGGAATAAGATTCACTGTTATTTGGTTGAGCTGTAAGCGAGACTCATCAGCACAATCTTTGCTCTGTGAGCATGAAGTGTCCATATTTCATCTCCTCTTAGAAAAAGGGGGAGCAGGGACTTGCAATAAAATTAATTACATATGTGCAGTTCTTAAATAAGTGTTGGGTGTGTACTTTGACATCTATAACACTAATTATCACCTGTGGAGTGATAGTGGGGTCAAGATTTAACATCAGCTACAATAATAAACAATCATTAACAAGCAGGGTCTGTTATGTCATCCACTGTGTAGTTTATGAAGGCAGTAAAGATGGAGGAGTAAAAGAATAACTAAAATAATTAAAGAAAGAAAGAGAGGTAGAGTGAACAGGAAAATGTGCTTTTTAGTAGGTGAAAAGAGTAATGAAAAGATAGCAAGAGAAACAAAACACAGTACAAAGTAAAAGATGAAAACAAAACAAACCCATGTAAAATTTTGTCCCATCAAGTCAAACCAAGATTAAATAATAAATTGGTACAAATGAGAACAATTAAATAAAAGAAAAATATATGAATATATATGTGTACATATATTGCATGAGTACAATTATATACACACACACATGTGCACAAATCATCCACACAGGAAGATCTCACACACAGAGCCCCAGGCATATACACATTGTTAGGCCAGATGTTAGGGGCAGTTTTGGTTCGTCGATAACTCCCAGAAAAACGCTCTTCAGACACAGGTCCCACAAGAGAAACTTTATTTTATGTGGACAAATCGCGCCCGCTGGGGGAAAAGGGGAAAGGAAAAGAAGAAGATGGCACAGGGTTTCTCCTCAATTATCGGAATTTCATGGGCTGGGAGGAACCAATCGTGGAGGAAAATTATTACAGACTGACAGATGGAACAATGACATATTAGAATGTAATGTGGGAGGCAGGAAGATTACTGCAAAGTAAGCCGGAAATTCCTGTAACGGGAGAGGCGGTCGTAACGCAGATTGACGGGTGGTTGGGAGGCCGGGTTCCTTACACACATAATAGTGCAAAGTGGAAAATAAGTTTTTAAAAAAGAAAAACTAAAATAGAAAATAAAAGTAAAAGTAAAAATTAAAATAAAATGGAATAATACATAAACTATTCTTAATTGGAAAATGAAAACAAACTGCTTCCAACAAGGTGGTCAAATGTGTTAAGAATGGATATCTGCTGCTTATGCTGAGATGCCATTCTTTTGTGATTTATTCGGGGGGCTCTATAACACAAACCCAGAGCTGGGGGTTATTAAGTGTATGTCTTTGTCTTTCTTCACAAGATGCCTGACATTGTGGCCAGGAACCAATACTGAATGTAGTATTTCTCAACTTCATATTTCCTAGTATAGGATGGGAGAAAATAAGGAGTGTGACTGGGACATTCCTGCAGTGGGGCTGGTAAAATTTTCCATAGCTGAAATTTGCTCTTGACTGAGTCCTTCAACATGCTGGTGGGTATTTGAGATTTGTTTCCCAGTTTCCTGTTGCTGGAGAGATGCCAATCTTTACTGAATGTCTGGGATTCGAATACCTACTGAAATTTTCACTCAGGGTGAGAAGTCCTGAAGCCAGAATTGGGGACAGACAGTTAGTGTAGAAATAGGAAATCAGGTCAGATCAAGAAAATGGAGGCCATAAAGTCATCTGCCTCTGGAAGTTGGAGACTGCCATGGGAGAATGGAATATCACGGACCTGCAGAACCCATTGATAACCAAATTTACCTGCCCTTGTAAGAGACTACAGGCAGGAAGGTGCTGATTAATGCCCCCTGGGCCCTTGCCTGTCTGAATCACTTTGACCCTCCCCCTGCCCCATCCGCTTTTCACTTTTTACATCTCACCTGCAAAACCAGGCCTAATCCCGTAGGCAGGAAGGGAAGAGATAAGGAAGAAAGAATGGGAGAATAAAATCCATAAAAAGGACAAGATTTGCTCATCCCATGGATTCCGCCTTTGGGTCCCCTTCTTCAACCTGGGAGAAGTCTGCTTTTACTTTTCTTTAATAAAGCTGCATTTTCCACTCTACATTTGCCTCAGCGTGCTTCTCTGGTGTTATACTTCAACACTTGAGGAAGCAGGACTCGTCACCGGTAAAGAGCGGTATCAGTACCATCCTTAATAGGCTTCAGTCATCTCTATAACTGTGGATTATTCAGAATCTGATCTGGAGTATAGATGGAACTACCTGATTTACCCTGATGCTCATATGGGATTCCAGCCACAAATGTACCTCTTTCTCTTTGGTCTCTCCAGGCTGCATCACCCTGGACACAGTCCTCTCTGCACCTGTTTCAATGGTGCTGGTCCAGATATAGTCTGGGTCCCAAGTAGGTGACTTCTGACTCAGACTGGCAACTTCCTCTGTGATTTCCCAATTTGCAGCCTCTACTCACTACCACACAGCCACTTAGAAATGGTTCCCAGCACTGCAGCACTGATTTGGGTTGACTCTCAGCCCTTTGCCAATTGATTTTAATCACTTTTCACTCAAAAACTTTCTCCACCATCTCTTGGTTAGTTAAAGTCAGCCTCCCTCTCTATTTCCAAGGTTCCTCCAAGTCAATTTTATTTTTCAGGCTTTCCTTATTTCTTATACTACATTTAAAGGCTTGACTTTCTGTGACTGGTTATTTTGCTGCCCAATGCTAAAATTCAATGAATGCCCTTTTTCAACCACCTTGCTGAGGTACTCTTTTTTCACTTTTCAATTTTGAGTTGAAAACCTGATAAGTCCAACTTCCTCTATCCTGCCATCTTTCAGTCCCTCCATGTCCCTATATTTATTTGTATTTGGCTATTAATCTGCACTTATTTACTATGAAAAATGTGTGGTAATCATTCATTGGTTCAGTATTTACTGAGCACCAGCTCTAAGCCAGGCACTTGTAAGAGAGCCATTGGCCATTGGATGGTTTTCCAGCAGTGTGAAATAGGTCCTTGAACCACTGCAATGTCTGGTGGAGAGCAGCAGGAGAGAGGTGATAACTTGGAAGAGGGAACAAAACAATATGGCACTTCCAGAGGGTACACCCCAGTAATGCTGTGAAAAAATGAAAAGACTGAAAAAAATGGGGAAGCACATGGGATCCCAGTCAAAAAAGAACATCATACACCATACATGGAGTTTCAAGTTTATCTCAAAAGATCTGGGAAGCCAGGAAATACTTAAAGTAAGCCTGTGAGCTAACCATCAGATTCACCTTGTGAATTAGCAAACTAGTAACAGTTTTACAGGTGATAAAAGAAGCCAAGCTAGAATTTATGGAAGTATGCAGACACCTTGAAACCATAAAAAAGGAGAAGCATGAGAGAAGGGCCTTAAGTTTTGGTGGGGTATCCCAGGTGCCAGTATGTCCAAGGTCACATAAAAACAGTTCCATGAGGAGACCTTCATAGATAACTTAGAAACCAGTGTGGACACAGATTCTGTGTCCTGAACTCTCCTGCGTTGTTGTGTGACATTCCCCTTGTTCATTTGTACAAGAGCCTCCTGGGTGTGCCCCTTCTTTAACTGATTATTCCAGGTTCCTTGAAATAGACAGCATTCACAAGAACCAGATTAGTGCCTGCATTCACTGAACTCTGAACTTTATGAAAACGGAAGAATTACAAAACCAGTGAGCTAACAGAGTCTGTTGAGAAGTGCATCGGGGTGATGTGTGCATACTTGAAGGGACAGTATAGACAATTTCTGTCCCCTGTTGAAGGAGTATTTGTCCTTAATATAAAGAAATATTTCAGCACCACAAAAATAGCACAAGACAAAAACAAAGCAGAAAAAAAATCTTTAAAAGTTCTGACGAGGAAAACACTATAATTGAATAAAACACATAAAGTGAATGCATAGCTATTAATAGGTGAAGAATGAATTCATAGCACAGGAGATAAAAAAATAAATGATTGGTGACTATAAGTTAAATAAAGAAACAAGGAACTGTTAAATAGTGCTTGAGCACTTGTACATTTAAATTGGTAAGTGTGAGGAAGACAAATATATTTATCCTGATTTGAATACTACAGAATTTGTATATGTATTAAATACTGTGTGACATCCCATAAAATATATCATTTTTTGTTTTTATCATCTGTGTCTCATTCTGGGCTGAATGAAGGCAAAACGTGCAAGAGTTGCAAATGTGGAATTTGAGAAAAAGAGCCCTTCTGCTTCAGGTCTGCCACTGTGGCTCCCTGTAGTGCTGACAACATTGCAAATGGGCCCCATCCAAAATAGTCATGTACATTGCCACAGAGTCCCTGAAATATGTCCAGTGAAGCTGAGAACTGAATGTTTCATTGTAATTAGTTACAGTGGAATTTAAATAACTACAAGTGTGTAGAAGTTACCACAGTTGGATGGTCAGGTTTGGATGGTGAGCAATTCCTAAAAAGTTCAGAGATACAACATTTACCTAATATTAATCAGACCCTGTGTTCAATTCCCAGTACCACAAAGAATTTAAGCAATTTTGCTAATATATTCTATGAAATGGTAATTATGTTGGTAAAAATTTGCATTCTGCCACATTATGTTGAAGATAGAGTGGATTAGTGTCCAAATCTTTCTTTGAAAAAGTATCATTATACACTTTAGTTTGGGGAATCTATTCTTATGATTCATAGCTTTCTCCTTCTCATTTAGTACAGCATAAAATCAATAATGCAACACAGTGTTATAAACACAAGTTCCTTGATTTATTAACTGAGTGTCCTTAACATGACTTGCATTTCTCTGCCTCTTGCTGTCCCTTCCAAATGAGACTGCAGTAGCTGCACATCAGAGGGTTCCTTTGATGTCCAAATGAATTAATTTTATTACTACTACTTTACCTAACATTAGTGAACTCTCAGGATAAGGGGTGACTCATGTATCATATCATTTAATTGAATATTCACATAATTCATACTTTGCCATTTTCACTGCATTGTTTATGAAAAAAATTTTAATCTTTTCATCCAAGAATATAGTCTGCAAACAAAGTGGTCACTTACATATAGATAACTCACCAGAATTGGGAGAGACTTTTCCAACTATCAAACATATTGAAAATATGCTATTTAAGTTACTCTCATACAAAGAATTACTAATCAAACTAAAGAAATATCTAATGTATATTGTGGTTAGTATTGAATTCTTGGCACATTGAATTGATGAAAAATAATTAAGAAATATCTCTAATCACTGTATTTTATATACAAATATTAAAATAAGATTTTTAATATTGATAAATTTCTTAAAATATTCAATAAAAAAAAACTAATCAGCCAATATTATATGCTGTATGAATTTTATTTTTTAATACATAGAGGAGGGAAATGGTGGTCAGATATCATAAACACATATGGAAGATCAATGGAGTAGAAAAAAATATGGAGAGGAATAGAGGGAATAGTGATAAGAAAGGGGAGGAAATACTAAATGGATTTGACACAATTATGGTACGTGCATGAATAAATATATCATAGTAAATTTTGCTTTTATGTATATGTTTTAAGTTCCAGAAGAAATAAATAAATGAGTTAGAGAAAAACTAGTGAACTACAGGAAGAGGTATAGGGAGAGGGAAAGCAGGGGACAGTACAGGCTGAAATGGAATAAAATTACATGTACATTTAATTTTCTCAAAATGAACCCAAATATTATATATAACTAAAATGAAGGAATAAAAGATAGAGGATTGATTTGTAGATAGACAGAAAGATAGATAAATTACATGAGACCTGGACAGCAGTGCCTACGTCAGTGTTATCCTGAGAAGTAACAATATGGTGACTAGACGAGCACTGGTACATTGGTCTACTTTTTGTCATTGTTAGGTATAAAGCCACCTTTCTCTCCCACTACAGGAACCACCTGTCAATCTGCGTTATGCCCGCCTCTCCCGTTACAGGAATTTCCAGCTTATGTTGCTGTAACCTTCCTGCCTCCCACATTACGTTCTAATATGTCATTGGTCCATCAGTCAGTCTGTAATAATTCTCCTCCGCAATTGCTTCCTCCCAGCCCGTGAAATTCCCATAACTAAAAAGAAGCCCTGTGCCATCTTCTTCTTTTCCTTCTTCCCTTTCCCCCAAGTGGGCACGATTCATCCACATAAAATAAAAAGTTACTCGTGTGGGACCTGTGTCTGCAGAGTGTTTTCCTTGGAGTTACCAACGAACCAAACTGCCCCTAACATCTGGCCTAACATCTGGCCTAACATCTGGTGCTGAAACCCGGGATGGGTTTTTTCCGCTAACTAAGCAAGCCGAATCCCATCTGATTGCTCCTGCGCCTGCAGATTCAGGCTCACCTTCCATTTACCTGGATGCCCAGTTTTCTGCATACAACACCGGACTCCAAAATTGGTGAGTTCCCCTTAGGCAGGCCCCTGACCATTTAAACACATCTCGGCCACCCACAGCAGTCCCCTCCTTATTTAAGAAGTGGCTGCCCCCACAGTTCCCTCCGCTGGCTCATGGCCTTCCGCCGCTCGCCCGAACTTCCCTCTCACCGCCCTGTGGCTTCACCCCTTGCGGCTCTCACCGCTCCACTGCCGAGGTGTTGGGGTACCTCCTTGGTCCTCATAATTGGTCTTAGTTGTTGGGTGGATGTCTGAATTTTATGGTGCTGAGATTCTTTCTCAGGGTTTGAAGCTCACACTCTTCTGCTGCTGCTCGCCTCACGGCTCCCTCTCCCCGCCCTGCAGCTTCCCCCCCTCGCGGCTCTCGCTCAAAATCCTGGCCAGGTCTTCAAACTCTCTCGGCTCTTTGCTTGGTTAAACATTGATTTCAGGTGACGACCAAATCATTGCCTCTCGTTGCCTGGCAGTGTGGTTCTTGGGATGCCAAATCCACTACCCAGGTGGGTCTCAGATTACCATGGAATTCAAAACATCCAACCCAGCAAACTCGCCCCTGAGATGCTTATTAAATAATCTCAAACCCCTTCACCTATTCCCTGAATCAGAGCTAAATTGTCCTTTAGATAGTAAGTCAGAATGGTCTATTTATGACACCCTAAATTCTAGCTTTGTACTAGTTATAATTAACTACATATATGGGCAACCTGGTGAATGGAAAGGAACTTTTCCCCTTCTTGTTTTTTCTTTCTTTCTTGCTAAACCTCTCTTGGCTTCTCCCCCACCTTTTAACCCTTCTTTCCTTTCCGAGTTCACCTCATTCTCTTTCTCCTTCCGCTCCTCCATTCAGCCCACCAAGTCCCCCAACCACGCGGTCTTGTACACACATTCTAGCTCCTTTACTGGAGGTGACTGACATGGAGGGAGTAAAACCTGAACACGTTCTCTTGGCTAATTCCTTATTTTCAAATCTTTTCTTTCTCGCTTCTTAGCTCCCCCTGCAAGCTCAAGAAATTAAAAGGACCTAAGCATCAAGTCTCTGCTAGAACATATTAGCCCCTTTCAGATTCAGATCTCAGTCAAGGGTTACATTGAAATGTAAATGAAGAAAGGCTCAGTAGGAGACCAGGTTCAAACCCAAGAAAAAAAAAGTGTCCATTTTAAATTTCTCCTGGGCTACAACTCAGAATACTTTTCTCCCTTTCAACTTTTCTCTCCTTCTCATTTTCTCATGCTTTAATTAATAACCATTATCATTTTTCTTCTAGAACTTTGTTTTTCTTAAATGCTGTATTTTTGAGCTCACAATTTTGATCCTATAGACCTAGGTTAATGATTTTTGATCAGTTCTTTTTATTCAACTCTAGAGTTATTTTTGAACATCCATTACATTGCAATGGAGATAAATATTACAAGACCTTTGCATTTGTGTTAAATATAAGCGTGCATAAATACTAAATTTTTAAAAATGGATCCAAATATTTTTTAATTTATGTGATTTAATGAGGTTCAATTTAAATTGGGTAAACTAATAAAAGTAAAATGTCCTTAAAATTAACTCACAAGTCTCTAAGTGGTCAAACTAATAAAATATTAATGTTTATAAATTGTCTAACATCAATTTTTCTAGGAATTTTCTTCAACAGGAAAGAAACAGCTAAAACCAAATACTGTTGGTACACTTGTCTGATAGCTTGGTTTTTCTACAATAAGATGAGTGAATTGGAGTCAACATGTATGGGATTACACAAATGTGTTTGTTAGAGATAAGGTTATTCCATGAGTAACATACTTAAAAACATTATTCTTTGTATATTAAATGTGCTCATATTTTCCAGGTGTACAAGCCTTTAAAGCAGAAAATATATCAAGCTGCTGTTCTCCAAATTAAACTTGTCTGTAATGTTAAACCTATCATTTAATATTCTATTATAGGACCTGTCATCAATAGGGTATATGTAAAATGACATTTAAGAAAGAGTGTAATATGCAGTAACAAAAATGGAACTCAGCCAAAATTCAAGATAGCTATTGCACAAACTGAATGTTTTACTATTGGTAATTCCATTTTGTATTTTCCTTGTAAACTCTAATTGTTGCCTGATCAACATTTTGCAGAAGTACTGCTTCAAGAGTGAACACTGTAAATTAATTTGAATAGTAAGCCATCACCTATAGAACACATAATGTAAACCCCAATTAAAAAAAGGGGGTAAATAACTGTAAAGTTATAGACATTAAAGCTAAAGCCCAGTACTCTTACTTTATGACTGGTGAGACTGACTTGCTTGATGGTTAAGATCAAACTTGGAGATAGAGATTAAATACAGAGGCCAAGAAAAACTCCATATTTGGGTCTTGCCCTCAAAGTCAGCCTGAACCCAGGGAACAAGAGGACTTCTCCAAGGAGCTTTGCAACTCTGGGTCACACAACCTCCTGAGCAAGGAGATTGATGAGACTGCTAGAGAAAAAGCCGCTCAGTGCATCTGCTGCAGAGGAGGGTCACAGAAAAAGGGAGACATCCCTGATGCTTTCAAGGAAAGTCACGTCATCGAGAAGACCCTGCCTAACCAATTGCACTAATGGAGCTAAGAAACTGCTCTTAAGTTCTCTATGAGTGACCCCTGTGGAAACTTAGCTGACTCTTTAACAGACAGGAACAGGTCACTTTGACCAGTTTGATCTTAAACACCTAGCAAATCAGTTAAAACCAAAGTATAGCCATTCTTGGGCATTTAAATATAATAGTAACTATCAAGAGAAACTGCTAGAGTCAGAAGTTTTTAGTCAGTTTAAGACCTACAGACACAGGTAGGCTTAATCTATGTTTGCTAAACAGAAGTATAGAGATCTCTACTAAATGTTATGTTCACATTCCTGATAGCATAGACAATGTTAAAGCTCCCAAATGATGGCCTGTCCTCTTCAGCCTTTGCTAGGCCTTGTTATGGGAACAACTTCTCAGTTTTTCCATCCCCTGGTGAGGAATTATTAACTTCTGTCACCTTTGTGATATGCATTAGCATGTTCCAGATCCTGCAACATTTATATTGTGTCAATCTCATTTCAGTACTCATGTCTTTCTGTTCTTTTCTCATAGAAGCACACATCCCCAGATGCCTTTACAGCCTGCTCTCCCACAACCAGACTTCTACCATGAACCCCTCAATTGAACCAATTTCTAAAAAGGAACCTCCAAACTGCTTGCCCCACACTGTCCACTTCCAGCTCAAAGAAGTCAGATTAGTCATCACCCCTTTTCCCTACAGCAGTTAAGGAGTTCCTAGTATTGGAGGGGTAAATGAAGTCAGAATTGGGAACAGGCAGTTAGTGTAGAAATAGATCAGTCAAATCAAGAAAATGAAGTCCATGAAAATCATCTGCCTTTGGAAGCCTAGAAGTAGAATGAACTTTTTATATCTCACCTGCAAAACCAACCCCAGTCACCTAGGCAGGAAAGAGAGAGAAGGCTTCAAAAAGAACTGGAGAGCAGAACTTTTTATTTTTTATAAAAAAAGAAATGGGGGAATGTTAGATATAAAGCCACCTTTCTCTCCCGCTACAAGAACCACCTGTTAATCTGCATTACGCCCACCTCTCCCATTACAGGAATTTCCGGCTTACGTTGCTGTAATTTTCCTGCCTCCCACATTATGTTCTAATATGTCATTGGTCCATCAGTCAGTCTGTAATAATTCTCCTCCACGATTGCTTCCTCCCAGCCCGTGAAATTCCCATAACTAAAAAGAAGCCCTGCGCCATCTTCTTTCCTTCTTCCCTTTCCCCCAAGCAAACACGATTCATCTGCATAAAATAAAAAGTTTCTCGTGTGGGACCTGTGTCTGCGGAGTGTTTTTCTGGGAGTTATCAATGAACCAAAACTGCCCCTAACAGTCATCATGACTAAAATACATGACAATAACAACTTATGGGAGGAAAAGTTTAGTTTTACTTGCAATTTCAAAGGTACTGGTCCATGGTGAGCTTACTCTATTGTTCTGGACCTGAGATGAGGAAGAACACCTTGGTAGAATGTCATGGAAGAGTGGAGAAAGGAGGTCTGACACATGTGGCTATCCTACACAGAGTGCACATACATCTGGACCTACATCTGGTCCTTTGTGGACTCCACATAATAACCAGGAGGCATGTTATGGGTGGTAAAGAACTGGGAAATGTGAATGGATGTAACCAGGGTCCAGGTTGGTGGGCCTGGGCAGGGGCCTTTCAACTCCTCAAAAAAGGACCCTAGGAAGAAGGATGATTAGACATGGTGTAGACTGAGTGACATGAACACTTCTGTTGATGTAGACTTCCATCTTGTTCAAGAACTGGAAATGATGAATTCCCCTAATAAAATTCATGAAAATAAAAATTAAAGATTTACAACACTAACCAGTTATGGTGTTGCATGCCTATATAACCAGTGACTTGAGAGGATAAGGTCTCAAGTTTGAGGTCAGCCTGCACAATTTAATTAGACCATCCAAAAAAAGGGGGTGCTAAGGGATATAGCTCAATGGTTATGTGCCCCTGGATGCAATCCCCACTACTGA
The DNA here is from genome assembly GCF_902686445.1 of Sciurus carolinensis. Taxonomy (NCBI): domain Eukaryota; kingdom Metazoa; phylum Chordata; class Mammalia; order Rodentia; family Sciuridae; genus Sciurus; species Sciurus carolinensis. The sequence continues at coordinate 794,834 of NW_025920161.1, read as the reverse complement.
AAAAAAATACTAAAAAGATTTTAAAGCATATACATCATAAGTATCTTTATGCAAATTTTCACCCAATATTTCTCTCAACTGACTGGTGGAAGAGGTGGGACAGGGTAGTCCCAACTCAGGTTATCACTGTTTCTCATGAAACCATGTAGGACAGGTGGAAGATTTGGACGCTGAAAAGTGGAGTTGGGAACAGGAAGGAGGTGCCCCCATTTCTGTGCAGCAGCTTCAGCAAATGTGACATTTCTATTCTAATCCTAATGAACATGTTTTCTCTGCAGCCTCCATGAGGTCTGAGGTCTCAGTGACAGTGTGGAAATGTCTTTGAGCTGTGTGTAGAGAGGGGTGGAGGAGGAGGGGTGTACATGCAGAAGACACCAAGGTACTGCTGCAGTTTTGACCTAATCACTCCTTGACAGGTCTCTACTCAGCAGAGGACAAGAAAGAGCACACAGAGGAAAAGTAAAGATTAAGATTAAGATATAGACAATACTGGAGAAAAGGCTGAAGAGCAAATAATGACTCTTAGAGTGACTAACTCTTCCTGTCTTTCCTGAGACTCCTACTCCCATATCTAACAAAGCAGTTTCATGCCATCCTGCCTGCAGACATAACCATCAAACTCCACAGAAAATTGATGGGACTGACAAAGCCTGGAAGCCAAGAGTGGAGGAAAACATCCAACAAAGAGAGTATAGATTGAGTGAGTGGATTCCAGCACCTTCCTGCCAAAGAGCTGTGACAACCAGAGCTGTGACCTGCCCCCCAAGGGTTTAGAAAGTCAGGGATGATTAACCACATTTAGGAATCACAGGGACAGGTGTTAGTTGGAAAGAAAAAAGAACATGCAGAACCACTGCCATCTGCTGGATAAAAAGAGACACTACAAGGCATGAGAGAACACTTGCAAATGGAGAAGTTAGTGCACCTGAGACAGGCAGAGGTAGGGAGGGCTGCACTTTTGTGTGTGAAGGAGAACAAAGAAAACGAAAACAGATGAGAACAGATAAATACCAGAAATTGGGGAGGCTGATATAGGACAACCCGCTGGTCAGAAGTGTTTTCTACTTAGTTTCCATGACTTTCCACTGATTCTGGTCAGTGGTAGTGTTCTCATATCCCTTCCCAGAATATGCAACCCAGAGGTGAGTCACAGGCACCAGACCCAGGTGATTCCTACCTGTCTGTTGCTGCTGCAGCTGCCACCCTGATGAGCAAGGGCCAGTGTCAAGCCCACTACCTCTGTATGCCAGGTGTGAGGGGTGGAAAACAGGGCTCAGTATGAGAGGTGGTAACAGTGCAATGGCCAGTTAGTGAGCTTTGTGATAAACAAAAACAAAAGTATTTTTAAACCTGTCTAAACTTCATACCTTTTCTCTTACACCTGCAGTCTGTGAAGATAACCATGAATCTGAGGAAAGAGCATAAAGTGTCCTGATGTCCCAAACTCTTGCATCCTCACCCCTGACTTTTAGTTCAGACTGGCTATAACTGAATACTGAGAAGACAATATTTACTTGTTTGTGACTATCAAAATATACTGTTTTATAATCACAATTTGCATAGAGAGCACCACAACTTTTAAAAAAAGTGCTTCTATAAGTATCTGTCAAACCATTGTCTGGGCACTCTTAGATTGATGTCACTCTTGGTTTTAACCATCATGAGCAAGATTTAGTGCTTAAATACCTAATGCAATCCATATTAGATTTGTCTTTAATTTTCTGTCCTTCTCTCAACCTCTTTGCCCACAGTTTACAACAAGAGGCATATTCTCACTGCAGTGTTCAGTTACCAATATTTTGGAGGTGCCAGTTAGGGTTAAAATACTTGATGTCATAAACAAAGAACTGAGGAAGACACTTAGAGGTAACAGGCAAGTATGGAAATAATGAAGGTGAAGGTGCAGGCAGCACTCCTTAGTTTGGAGGAGAGTGGATTGACTGAAAGACAGGTTCAAGGTCCACAAATCTAGAAAGCCCAGAAATCAGTGTCTTATATGCCTAGCTCTAAAGCATTTATTCTCCTATATAGACTTGATTGCTGCCATTGATTACCTCCCATTGGTTATCTAGCAGTACTTGATTAGAATAGTGTCTAAATTTTCCCCATTGGTTAATTTAGAAAACCTAATTAGAATACTGTCCACTTCATCCCCATTCATTGCTTGAGAATGCCATACCTGAGGCGGGAGTTGCCATGGTGATAAGTCTTTAGTGGCGGGAGTTGTCATGGCGGTGAGACTTTCAGAGATTCCATCTTCTCCTCCATTGGCATTTTTCTTGTAACCTCTCTCCGCCATCTTGGTGTACCTAAACTTTTACCTAACAGTATCAACATTGCGAAAGTCTGCCATTCTCAAATAATTATCATTAATCTTTGGAGAATTTTTTCCTTTCTTCTTTAGATCAACATTCCCTATTGAATGTCCCATCCAGTCCTATCCCTTCTCAGTTCCCTGAGTGGCTTCTTTTCCACTTGCTTTTTAACATTTTTGTATTCTGACCAAAGAAAAGATGTCAAATACATGTGCTAGTTTGGGGTGCGCAGTTGGGAGTCCAGGTCCTTGATTACTGACAATGAAAGTGAAAACAACATTCTGTGGGGTAGAATAGAATGGGCTGAGCAAGAGAAGCTCAAGTCTCCACAGTTGGCAAATTTGTCTTACGTGCTGACTGTGAGGCATTCCCTTCCCTACACAGATCTGATTGGGGTCACTGCATTTGCTCCCATTGGTTTTCTAGTAACACATGGTTAGAATAATGTCCAAAATTCTCTCATTGGTTACTTTAAAATGCAAAATTAGAATACTGTCCACTTTGTCCTCATTGGTCATTTTATAATGCCAAACCTGAGGCGGGAATTGCCATGGCAATAAGTCCTTAGTGGCAGGAGTTGTTCACTGCAGTGGAACTTCTGGTAAATAAGGATGAGATGACTCATCTTCCTGTCTCATCTTCCAGCGGCATTGTGCTGGTAAACTGCCTCGCCATCATAGAGTACCTGAGCTCTAATACCTATGAGCTAGGAAGCAAAACAAAGTGATTTCCATTGTTACATTTTCCATTTAAAAATGGAACATTCATCTTACTCAGAGCTCCATGAATTTACCCCAACCAACCCCCCACCAGAGTTTATTCTATTTTACCAAGACCTTTGACCCCAAGGGACCAAAAAAAAAGTACACTGGGGGCCCCTGGACCACCATCCAATACTTTGGGATCCTGAGATTGGCTGGGTTTTACTCACACACTGCTGGAATTTCACAAAAGCACCCTTCCACCTGGGATGTCCTGGGTTCAGCAGTCACAACAAGGGCGCCACTTTTGATCCCCAGAGTCCCAGTGATTTCCTGGGAGTGGGGATAGGCATGCACACTATGCTGGGGCAGTGGCTTTACCTGGAGGTGTCGCCAGGGGGCACTGCCGGCATGGGTCTGAGTGGCGCTGTGTGGGTGGTGATGGCTCCTTCTGTGACTTCAGTGCTGCTTGAGTGGATGCAGGCTTTCCGCATTCACGTGGACAGAGCGATTTTGTTGGGTTTCAGGGTGAGAGGTCTGCTGTAGGGCAGCTGAACTTGCACCAAAGAACTCTTCCTGGACAGAATCGAGAAGGTACTGTGCACTTCAGGCCACCCTTGCTCTCTGTGATCTTTTGCTCTCAGGCCATGCCGTGGTTGAGCTTGTCACTGTCCCCAGACCTTATGGACAAGAAGAACTGAGTGGGGTAGGGCATGCTAAAACTCTATTTTTCTGGATCTACATTGAGCCTGATGAATGAAAGCTACACCAGAGCTTTTACAGGGGAGAAACTCGGAAACGTGGGTTATACTGTGTTGCAGCCATTTCTTATGAAGTGAACATGTGAAAGCACAGGAATGATAATTATAAGCTCATGGCCCACAAATGGCAGACACAGGAGACGGGAGTCAAACCTCGGAGCAGCAAGCTTTCTTTATTTTTAAGTAAAGTCAATCAATCAGGCACAGGAGGGCCCATTTTCTGGGTATGGAGATGACCTGCAGGTTGCAGAAGAAATCTGGGTTTTATAGTTTTGGAGATTTTGGATGTGAAGATTGCACAGTCGAGGAATTAATTTTGCTGGTTAAACTTTTAACTTAGGAAAGTAGTTGTAAAAAGGTTAAAATTCATTGTTATCTGGGGAGATAGACATCATCTGCATTGTACTTGGAGTTTTCCCATGTTTACTGGATAAGGGACTGTTTCTGTGGAGTGACTGAGCTGTCCTTCCAATCAAGCCAGCAACAATCCTTTTGTGACTTCTCTGTCACCATAGGTTTACAGAGGGGTTTATATTATTGCCAGCATTAAGAATATCAGTGTTCATGATTCACAGCACCTTTCACTTGTGTGCACTGAGTGGGATGTCCCCATGCATACACAAAGGACTAAGCTCCAGTGGGATCTGTCTCCATCCAAGGTCACTCATATAGGAAGAACAGGACCAGAGTAGGACCCAGGCCTTCTGAGTCCACATTCATTACTTGGACCATGCTCACTCCTGCTTTATTTGGGGTCATAGAATAATCAACCCTCCCAGGATGCCCTGCACCAATCCTTCTGTAGGACTGCTGTGTCCTGTGCTGCTTCTAAGTTTATTTTATTTTTTATCAAGAAAACTCTTAAACATTCATGAAAGCATGATGAAATACATTTCCATGTACAGTAGTGTTCAGTACTTCTGGATTGTATGTTTAAACATTTAAACATGTAATACTAAAGCATAAGAATGCTTCATTTTTGCATTTTACTTACTATTGTACCTTTCTGTTTAATAGTTTGCTTGAATCAAAATTCAGATAAATGCCACACACTGTCATTTATTGAGCAGTATGTTTGTTTATCCCTCTCTTTTCCCTTCTTGTTTATTTATTTGGTTCAAGGAATTGACCCTAGGGGTGCCTAACCACTGAGCGACATCTGCAGCACATTTTATTGTTTGAGACAGGGAATTGCTAATTTGCTCAGGGCCTGATTAAGTTTCTAAGGCTCACTTTGTTTTGTTTTCTCTTGGCTTTGGTTTTGGTTTTCAAAAATGATGTATTCATATTAATATTTTAAAGGGCAAAAACTGGGTGTTGTCAGTCTCACTATTCTAAAACTAGTAATCCTGTGCTGAACTCCTCCTGGAGGTAATTCTTAAGTGGTGGGAACAGAAATTTTCTTGTAGTTATAACATTAATAGGTCACTTTTGTTGGCAACAGCTGGTACTAGGGTGTGCATAAAAAACCATTTGCCTTGGACACAAAATTCTTGAGGCTAAGGCTGATGTTGAAATTGCAATTAATAAAAAAAAAGCCACCTTCCTGCCTCAGCATCCTAAATTGTGTTGCTGAGTTTACATGTGAGTTTTAAAATTTATTTTGTGTATCATTTACAACATACATGTGGTTTTGAGATGTATATTCATATATATATGTATATAATCTTCTGAAATACTTCCTTCTGGAAAAATCTCTTTTTTGATAGCAGATTCTGAGTCATTAGTTCCACTGGGAAATGTTTCCACCCCCTACTCTATCCCAGACCACATGTCTTTTAAGAAATCTTTATTAATGTGGACTTTTTTATTCATGCAGGCTTGGTTACTGAGAAGTTGAGGACTTTTTTGTCTGGTGTGTAGTTTGATGGGGTGTTCAAACTTGATGGTCACCAATGGAGCTGAGAGTGTCTTCAAAGATTTGTGCTTTCTTTTCTCAGGTCTGTATTGGGAACATAGGCCTGTAAAGTATATTTACTCTCTTTACAAAGAATGAGGTTGTTGATTGACCATTTGGTGAAATAAAAAATATCACAGCACTGAAGTAGAACAAGACTTTGAAGGAGTTATTTCAAAAAAACCTGAAGATACATTTAGCATTTCACAGTAAGTTGTTTGTGTGTGTGTGTGTGTGTGTGTGTGTGTGTGTGCATCTGAGTCTGAGAGAGAGAAGCAAACCAACATTTTAATATACCCAAATATTAAGACATGATACTTAAATAATATGGCTTTGAGTTATGCATTTTACAAAATCAGATTAAAATGGCCACAAAAGTCTTCCAGGCTGAAGACGAATCTACTGGAAACTAATTTGTGCTTTTGGCTTTGTTGATTTCAGGGGAAATAAGGAGAGTGGAGTTCAGGCTTCATATGAGGGCACAGTCATAGACACCATAAAAAGCAGAATATTTGGTATTCTGGGTAAACATTTGGTGGCAGGCCAGCCCACCTTTCTTCCTAGAACCTTTCTACTTTGATTACCTTTCTGCCCATCTAGCCAACCTGCCATCCCTGATGAGCATGTGGCTCTCTTGAGCCTACATTCTTCTAAGTTGTCTTTGTCTGTCCAGATCTGTCATGGGGTCCTCAGTGATTTTTCTCATGAGTCTGTCAGTTCTGGTCCCAGACCCTCCCTCTTCATTCTACACTCATCTGCATTCTGCTGTCACCTCTAGTCACTTTCATCTTTGGGAACCTTTTGTTTTGAATGATACTGGCCATAGTATTTGGGCTGTGAGTTCAGGGGTCCCTAATCTCTACCCTGAGCCCCACCACTTGGAAGTTGTATAAGCTCATTTCCTTTCCTTGAAGTGTTTTTATCAGTAAAGGAAATAGGTGATGATGGGACCTGCCTTGTGGAAGTGATGAGTTGTCAACCTGCAGTGTGGGAATGTACAGTGTGTGTGGAAGCATGACAACACTGCTTTCTGCTGTAACCATGACAACTAAGACCACTATTGTTTATTGAGAACCCAGCATTCAGCATTGGTGGGAACAGGTCACACAGGCCTTGGGTTTATGAAGGATTTGACATGTGAAAAGATGGAGCAATATGACCAGTGACCACCTGTAAAAAGCTTATTGTGCACTGAAGCCTGGTGGGTAGTGTCCACTAGCATTTACAGGAACACCACAGGAGGGGCTAAGGGGCAAGATGAAGGCCAGAGAGAAAGGCAGAATCTTGCCCACATACAATAGCCTCTGATAGAAGGGCCTCATTCTACCTCCCATGTATTATAAGTTTTTTCTTACCAGTTGGTCACAAAAGGCCATTTTTTATTTGTTATTTTTATCATTCAATGGGGAAAATGCCACTATTCACAAAGATCAATAGCTTTAATAGGTGTATTTCTTGGGGACAGATGTGGAATTATAATGAGTATCAAAAGCAAATACTGTTAGTGCCTATCATGATATAAGGACTTTTGAAAGAGAAAACATTCACTTCTTTTCAAAGCTTTTCAATTTTTTAATGTATTATTTTAGATGTAGATGGACACAATACCTTTATTTATGTGGTGCTGAGAATTAAACCCAGTGCTTCACACATGCTAGGAAAGCTCTTTACCACTGAGCCACAACCCAGCCCTGAAATGTTCACTTTTATTTGAAGGGGGTGCATTTTCTTCTTCACACCAAATCCCCATCTACCTTGAAACCCTGATCAAGAAATCAGACCTGACATGCAACTTGTCCAAGCACGAAGGCTGTTAGGAATGATAGTCACATAGCACTACTAAACTCAGTCCAATGTCAAAGAACTAGTTAGACTGTTTTAGATTGTTGGAATATTCTGATTGAAAAACTTTCTTTACACTAATTAATCTAGAATTCACCTCCCTACAACTTCTATCCACTTGTCTCATTTCTACTCTCTGAAGGAAGGATCAATCGATTCCTTTCTTCATTACAATTTGGGAAATACTTATATCTGTGGGTGGAGAAAAAGTTGAAGTACATGTCAAGAGCCAACATAATCTATCATTAAATGTCAAGTGTAAACAGTGCCTTGTCACCAATCCTATGAGACACAACCTTTCCTTATGTTTACAGTGCACCAATCAGAACACTGCCTATTCATTACAAAGGGGGAAAAGGCAATTTTATCAGTTGTTACATGATCACTGTCAGACACATCAGAAACTCAACATCATTATACATGCTCCTGAAAACATTAAACAACACATTGTCACTTCAGTACTCATTCTTCACGATACCATGAATTACATAATGCAAACTCCAAAAATGTAATATTATCTGATGTAAGGAAATTTGTGCCAGCACAAAACCTTAGGCATAACAGGAAACAAATATACTAGAAGTAATGCTATTATATAATCAAAAGTACACTAGATAGATTTTCCATATAATCATGTAACTATAAAAAGAATTGGATGTAAAAGATATAAGAACATGAAAAATTTAAAAGGAACAGATATATTTCATATTTGATAATGTAGTTAAAATTAAAAGTCACTATTAACTTAAGATTTCTTCATTTTATGTGGTAGGAAGACATGGGGGATGGAAAGATAGTAGAATGAAACAGAGAGTATTATGCTAGGTATATGTATGATTACATGAATTTTGTGAATCTACATTGTAAACAACCTTAGAAATGGAATTTGTACCCATTTGTACATGATGAATCAAAATGAAGTCTGTAAATCTTTTTTTAAAAATTTAAAAATAAGAAAAGATTTCTTCCATTTTTTACCAGAAAAATATTTTTCTTTTACCTGCAGCTTATCACAAAAATAAGCATATATTTCTACCAAAGCTCTCCTAGGAAACCTATAAATTTCTAAGTTATACATAAAATAATTAATGAATGTATTTCTACTATCAAATACAGAAATAATGAGTTAATTTATTTCCTCCTCAGTCAGTACCTAAAGTAATTATATAATTTGTTGATAGCATAGATGGATATATGCCACCATAGTAGCATAGAAGCAGCAGTGTTCTTTATTTTTTCCTCCCCCCCAACCCTCTAATCCCTCTTTTCCCTCTACACAGTCCCTCCTTCCTCCATTCTTGCCCCCTGCCACCCCCATTATGTGTCACTATCCACTTATCAGTGAGATCATTCGTCTTTTGGATTTTTGAGATTGGCTTACCTCACTTAGCATGATATTTCCCAATTTTATCCATTTGCCTGCAAATGCCATAATTTTATTATTCTTTATAGCTGAGTAATATTCCATTGTATATATATATAAACATATATATATATATATATATAAACATATATATATATATATATATATAACAGTTTCTTTATCCATTCATCAATTGAAGGACATCTAGTTTGGTTCAACAGTCTGGCTATTGTGAATTGAGCAGCTATGAACATTGTTGTGGCTGTATCTCTGTAGTATGCTGATTTTAAGTCCTTTGGGTATAGGGCAAGGAGTGGGATAGCTGGGTCAAATGGTGGGTCCATTCCAAGTTTTCTAAGAAATCTCCACATTGCGTTCCAAAGTGACTGCACTAATTTGCAGCCCCACCAGCAATGTATGAGTGTACCTTTTTCCCCACATCCTCTCCAATACCTATTGTTGCTTGTATTCTTGATAATCTAATTCTAATTGGGGTGAGAAGGAATCTTAGTGTAGTTTTGATTTGCATTTCTCTTATTAGTGAAATAAGATGGTGAACATTATTTCATATATTTGTTGATTGCTTATAGATCTTCTTCTGTGAAGTGTCTGTTCATATCCTTAGCCCATTTGTTGATTGGGTTATTTGTATTCTTCGTGTAGAGTTTTTTGAGTTCTTTTATATTCTGAAAATAAGGGTTCTATCTGAAGTATGAGTGGCAAAGATATTCTCCCATTCTGTAGGCTCTCTCTTTCCATTGCTGATAGTTTCCTTTGCTGAGAGAAAGCTATTTAGTTTGAATCTATCCCAGTTATTGATTCTTGCTTTTATTTCTTGTGCTATGGGAGTCCTGTTAAGGAAGTCTGATCCTAAGCCAACAAGTTGAAGACTTGGAGCTACTTTTTCTTCTATAAGATGCAGGGTCTCTGGTCTGATTTCAAGGTCTTTGATCCATTGTGAATTGATTTTTGTGCAGGGTGAGAGATAGGGGTTAATTTCATTCTGTTACATGTGGATTTCTAGTTTCCCAGCACTATTTGTAGAAGAGACTATCTTTTCTCCATTGCATATCTTTGGCACCTTTGTCTAGTATGAGAAAATTGTATTTATTTGGGTTTGTGTCTGTGTCCTCTATTCTGTTCCATTGATCTACCTGTCTATTTTGGTGCCAATACCATGCTGTTTTTGTTACTATTGCTTTGTAGTATAATTGAAGTTCTGGTATTGTGATAACCCCTGTTTCATTCTTCCTGCTAAGGATTGTTTTAGCTATTCTGGGTTTCTTATTCTTCCAGATGAATTTCATGATTGCTTGCTCTATTTCTGTAAGATACATCATTGGTATTTTAATTGGAATTGCATTGAATCAGTATAGCACTTTTGGTAGTATGGCCATTTTGACAAAATTAATTCTGCCTATCCAAGAACATGGGAGATCTTTCCATCTTCTAAGGTCTTCCTCAATTTCTTTCTTCAAGCAGCAGTGTTCTGACTTGACCTGTATTAATCATATTCCACTGGAAATATCTTCAGTGGTAAAGAAACTGTACTTAAAAAAAAAACTGCCAAATGACTGCTAGGGAAAGTGCCCTGCAGTAGGGGGAGCTGAAGGATATTCATCATCTGGGCTACTGTCAGGGACAAATACATGATTAAGTTTAGAGCTGTTTTCAATTTTCATACTTGTCTCATTTTATAGCAGAGACCTCTGACTCAACCAATACTTATATATTTATACTGTAATCAGTGAATTAAAGCCAGAGGTTTCCAGGTCAAATTCCCTTTTTCAACATAGAAATAAGACAAAACCCAGATTCCTAGATTTATGAACTCATTTATTCACTGTAGATTAAATGTGGTCCTTTGCCATAATACAGACGTATTGTCAAGAAATGGTGGATGACTAAAATATAAAACCACTCTAAGGGAGAATGGTTCAGATAAAACTTTTAACAACTGCCAAAAATAATCACCTAATACACAGTTTTAAAGTTGGAAGAGATTTTCAAAGTCATCTATTCTTTTTCCATATCATTGATGAAGAAGCAAAGGTGAAGTACAGGGAGCAGGAACTCCCTAAAGGTCACCTGTTGAACTGCTCATCAGTGACACAGCCAGGACTTTAGAGCTGGGTTCCCCCTTCTTCAAGCCCTGGTACTTTTTCCTAATTAAAGAATTAAGTACAGTCCAAATATTTATAAGAAACCATGACAGTGCTAGAGAGATTAAGAAATGATATCATATTATTATAAGTGCAAAATTATTGATATTTTATATACCAGTTAGAGCAGCAAGAACTTTGATTCCTATAAAAAATTATTAATGTGCAGATTTTAGTCTTTATCACTAAGGTTAAGGACAATTTCTAAAATATGGCGTTTTCTTCCCTTCACATACACAAACTTTAAATTTTTTTCTTACTAAGATAGACTTAAGTATATTCAAAGTCAGGATAGTCTTTTAAAAATGTCACAACTTTACACCAATTTGAGGAGTAAAGCCCCAATAACTTGGAGATTCATTATCTTTTAAAGGCATGAGTATCTTTAAAACATGAAGTAATTATCCCAACCCAGTTTATACACTCTGCCTGTCTTTTTCAGGCATCAGAAATTTATTAAATTATTTGAATGCAATAATTATTTCCTCTCTGAGACTTAAATATTAGGCAACAAAAAAGTCTGTAAAACTTAACTGCCCAACAACTTGTAAAATGACTCAACTTGTAAGCCATTTGCTAAACAATATCAATTCCCACATTAAAAAATAAGTAGGGGCTTTGGTTGTGGCTCAGTGGTAGAGTACTTGCCTAGCAAGTCTGAGGTCCTGGGTTCAATCCTCAGCACTAGTTGTGTATTTATAGCACCAGTTAACCAGTTGGTCAGTTGAGTATTTTTTTTCTTTTTTCTTTTTTTTTATTGTAAACAAATGGGATACATGTTGTTTCTCTGTTTGTACATTTTATTTCTGTTTGTACATGTTGTTTCTCTGTTTGTACATTTGTGTAATCATAAATTTACATAGGGTAATGTTGGATGATTCATTCTGTTATTTTTTCCCTTCCCCCCAACACTTCCCACTCCTCTTTTCCCTCTATACAGTCCTTCCTTCCCCCATTCTTGCCCCCTTCCCAAAACCTAACTCTAACCCTAAAACTAACCCCTCCCACACCCCATTATGTCTCATCATCCACTTATCAGCGAGATCATTCTTCCTTTTGTTTTTTAAGATTGGCTTATCTCACTTAGCATGATATTCTCCAATTTCATCCATTTGCCTGCAAATGCCATAATTTTATCATTCATTATGGCTGAGTAATATTCCATTGTATATATTTGCCACAGTTTCTTTATCCATTCATCAATTGAAGGACATCTAGATTGGTTCCACAGTCTGGCTATTGTAAATTGAGCAGCTATGAACATTGATGTGTCTGTATCTCTGTAGTATGCTGATTTTAAGTCCTTTGGGTATAGGCCAAGGAGTGGGATAGCTGGGTCAAATGGTGGTTCCATTACAAGTATTCTAAGGAATCTCCATACTACTTTCCAGAGTGGCTGCACTAATTTGCAACCCCACCAGCAATGTATGAGGGTACCTTTTTCCCCACATCCTCGCCAACACCTGTTGTTGCTCGTATTCTTGATAATCACAATTCTAATTGGGGTGAAATTGAATCTTAGGGTGGTTTTGATTTGCATTTCTCTTATTACTAGAGATGTTGAACATTTTTCCACATGTTTGTTGATTGCTTGTAGGTCTTCTTCTGTGAAGTGTCTGTTCATTTCCTTAGACCATTTGTCAATTGGGTTATTTATAATCTTGGTGTTGAGTTTTTTGAGTTCTTTATAGGTTCTGGAGATTAGTGCTCTATCTGAAGTATGATTGGCAAAGATTTTCTCCCACTCTGTAGGCTCTTTCTTCGCATTGCTGATAGTTTCCTTTGCTGAAAGAAAGCTATTTAGTTTGAATCTATCCCAGTTATTTATTCTTGCTTTTATTTCTTGTGCTATGGGAGTCCTGTTGAGGAAGTCTGGTCCTATGCTGACATGTTGAATATCTGGACATATTTTTCTTCTATAAGATACAGGGTCTCTGATCTGATTCTGAGGTCCTTAATCCATTTTGAGTTTAGTTTTGTGCATGGTGAGAGATATGGGTTTAATTTCATTTTGTTGCATATGAATTTCCAATTTTCCCAGCACCATTTGTTGAAGAGGCTATCGTTTCTCCATTGCATATTTTTGGCACCTTTGTCTAGTATGAGAAAATTGTATTTATTTGGGTTTGTGTCCATGTCTTCTATTCTGTACCATTGATCTACCTGTCTATTTTGGTACCAATACCATGCTGTTTTTGTTACTATTGCTTTGTAGTATAGTTGAAGTTCTGGTATTGCAATACCCCCAGCTTCATTTTTCCTGCGAAGGATTGCTTTAGCTATTCTGGGTTTCTTATTCTTCCAGATGAATTTCATGATTGCTTGCTCTATTTCTGTAAGGTACATCATTGGGATTTTAATTGGAATTGCATTGAATCAGTATAGCACTTTTGGTGTATGGCCATTTTGACAATATTAATTCTGCCTATCCAAAAACATGGGCGATCTTTCTGTCTTCTAATGTGTTCTTTAATTTCTTTCTTTACTGTTCTGTAGTTCTCATTGTAGAGGTCTTTCACCACTTTTGTGAGATTGATTCCCAAGTATTTTATTTTTTTCAAGGCTATTGTGAATGGGATAGTTTTCCTAACTTCTCTTTCTGAAGATTCATCACTTATGTATAAAAATGCATTCGATTTTTGTGCATTGATCTTGTATCCTGCTACTTTACTGAATTCACTTATGAGTTCTAAAAGTTTTCTGGTGGAATTTCCTGGTTCCTCTAAGTATATAATTATATCATCAGCAAATAGGGATAGTTTGAGTTCTTCTTTTCCTATTCATATCCCTTTAATTTTTTTGGTCTGTCTAATTGCTCTGGCTAGAGTTTCAAGGATGATATTGGATAGGAGTGGTGAAAGAGGGCATCCCTGCCTTGTTCCAGATTTTAGGGGGAATGCTTTCAGTTTTTCACCATTTAGAATGATATTAACCATGGGCTTAGTGTAGATGGCCTTTACAATGTTAAGGAATGTTCCCACTATCCCTATTTTTTCTAGTGTTTTGAGCATGAAGGGGTGCTGTATTTTATCAAATTCTTTTTCTGCATCTATTGAAATAATCATGTGATTCTTGACTTTAAGTCTGTTGATATGGTGAATAACATTTATTGATTTCCTGATGTTGAACCAACCTTGCATCCCTGGGATGAAACCCACTTGATCATGGCACACTATCTTTTTAATATGTTTTTGTGTGTGATTTGCTAAAATTTTGTTGAGAATTTTTGCATCGATGTTCATTAAGGATATTGGTCTAAAATTTTCTTTCCTCGTTGTGTCTCTGTCTAGTTTAGGTATCAGGGTGATATTGGCTTCATAGAATGAGTTTGGGAGAGTTCCCTCTTCTTCTATTTCATGGAATACTTTGAGAAGTAATGGAATGAGCTCTTCTTTAAAGGTTTTGTAGAACTCGGCTGAGAACCCATCAGGTCCTGGACTTTTCTTTGTTGGTAGGCTTTTGATGACTTCTTCTATTTCATTACTTGAAATTGGTCTATTTAAATTATGTATGTCCTCCTCGTTTAGGTTAGGCAATTCATAAGTCTCTAGAAACTTGTTGATATCTTTGAAATTTTCTATTTTGTTGGAGTATAGATTTTCAAAATAGCTTCTAATTATGTTTGTATTTCAATCATGTCTGTTGTGATATTTCCTTGTTCATTCTGAATTTTGGTGATTTGGGTTTTCTCTAGTCTTCTCTTTTTTTTTGTGGCCAAGGGTTTATCAATTTTGTTTATCTTTTTCAAAGAACCAACTATTTTTTTTGTCAATTTTTTGTATTGTTTCTTTTGTTTCAATTTCATTGATTTCAGCTCTGAGTTTAACTATTTCCTGTCTTCTACTACTTTTGGTGTTGGTCTGTTCTTCTTTTTCAGGGCTTTGAGCTATAGTGTTAGGTCGTTTATTTGTTGAGTTTTACTTCTTTTATTGAATGCACTCCATGAAATAAATTTTCCTCTAAGTACTGCTTTCATAATGTCCCAGATATTTTGATATGATATTTCCTTGTTCTCATTTACCTCTAAGAATTTTTTAATTTCCTTCCTAATATCTTCTGTTATCCATTCATCATATAATAGCATATTGTTTAATCTCCAGTTGTTGGAGTAATTTCTGTTTTTTACTCTTTCATTTATTTCTAATTTCAATCCATTATGATCTGATAGAATACAAGGTAGTGTCTCTATCTTCTTGTATTTGCTAACATTAACTTTGTGGCATAATATATGGTCTATTTTAGAGAAGGATCCATGTGCTGCTGAGAAGAAAGTGTATTCACTCTTGGTTGGATGGTATATTCTATAAATGTCTGCTAAGTCTAAATTATTGATTGTGTTATTGAGTTCTATGGTTTCATTGTTCAATTTTTGTTTGGAAGATTTGTCCAGTGGTGAGAGAGGCATGTTAAAATCACCTTGTATTATTGTATTATGGTCTATTTGGTTTCTGAGATTGAGAAGGATTTGTTTGACATACGTGGATGAGCCACTGTTTGGGGCATAGATGTTTATGATTGTTATGTCTTGCTGATATATGGTTCCCAAAAGCAGTATGAAATGTCCTTCTTTATCCCTTCTGACTAACTTTGGTTTGAAGTCCACATTATCTGAAATGAGGATGGATACCCCAGCTTTTTTGCTGAGTCCATGTGCATGGTATGTTTTTTCCCATCCTTTCACCTTTAGTCTATGGGTATCTCTTTCTATGAGATGAGTCTCTTGCAGGCAACATATTGTTGGATCTTTCTTTTTTATCCAATCTGCCAGTGCATGTCTTTTGATTGATGTATTCAGGCCATTAATATTCAGGGTTATTTTTGAAATATTATTTGTATTCCCGGTCATTTGACTCATTTTATTTATTTATTTGTTTATTTTTGACACGACTTGGTTCCTTTTTATTTGAGAGTTTTTTTAGGATAGCTCCTCTCTTTGCTGATTTGCTTCTTTGTTTTTCATCTCTTCCTCATGGAATATTTTGCTGAGAATGTTCTGTAATGCTGGATTTCTTTTTGTATATTCTTTTAGCTTTTGTTTATCATGGAAGGATTTTATTTCATCGTCAAATCTGAAGGTAAGTTTTGCTGGGTATAAGACTCTTGGTTGGCATCCACTCTCTTTCAGGGCTTGAAAAATGTTGTTCCAGGCCCTTCTAGCTTTTAAGGTCTGGACTGAAAAATCTGTTGATATCCATATTGGTTTCCCCCTGAATGTAATTTGGTTCTTTTCTCTCACAGCCTTTAAAATTCTGTCTTTATTTTGTATGTTAGGTATTTTCATTATAATGTGTCTTGGTGTGGGTCTATTGTGATTTTGTGTATTTGGAGTCCTATAAGCTTCTTGAACTTGATTTTCCATTTCATTCTTCAGATTTGGAAAATTTTCTGAAATTATTTCATTGAATAGATTGTTCATTCCTTTGGTTTGTTTCTCTATGCCTTCCTCAATCCCAATAATTCTTAAATTTGGCCTTTTCATGATATCCCACAGTTCTTGGAGTTCCTGTTCATTTTTTCTTACCATCTTCTCTGTTTGTTCAACTTTGTTTTCAAGGTTAAATATTTTTTCTTCAATATCTGAGGTTCTGTCTTCCAGGTTTTCTATCCTATTGGTTGTGCTTTCTATGGAGTTCTTAATTTGGTTTATTGTTTCCTTCATTTCAAGGATTTCTGTTTGTTTTTTTTTTTCAATATATCTAACTCTTTTTTGAATTGATCTTTTTCTTCCTGTATTTGTTCTTTTAACTGTTGATTGGTGCGATCATTCAATGCCTGCGTTTGCTCTTTCATTTCATCGTTTGCTTCCCTTATCATGTTAATTATTACATTCTGAACTCCCTTTCTGACATATCTTCTGCCATGCTGTCATTGGATTTTATTGGTGTAACTTTAGATTTGTTTGAGGCATTTTCTTCCCTTGTTTTCTCATGTCGTTCAGGTATCAGCGGACTGCTGAGATGTTGCAGATTTCCTCTATTGACTTACAATGTCCCTGAAGATTGCTAGTATATCCCCTCTTATTTCAGTAGCCTGAAGTCTTGGACGAAGTTGATAATGTGGTGCTCCCCAAGGAAGCTGCCTCTCTAGGAGTGGTGGCCTTCAGGTGGGGTATATTTCCTGCTAGTGGGCAGAGGTGCCTCCACTTGTTGACCAATGGTCAACCAAAGGGGAACTAGGCTGTGGGCTGAGGCAAGGCCTGTTTGTGCCTGTATCTCTGGTTTTACTGTCCTTGTGGGAAGACCTCATCCGGCAGGGAAGACTCACCTGGTGGGAGTTCTCTCTCTTCAGTTCCCCTCCTGGAGGTTCCCCTCAGTTCGCAACTACTACCTGGGCAAGGCAGCCTTCCCAGGAAATTTTCCCAGGGGCCCAGACCTACCTCCTGGTCCTGGGAGCCCCTCGCTTCACAGACGAGTCTCCTTAGGCTGTCCCTCCTCAGAGAAGCTGTCTGCAGTCCTGGAACCTTCGCTCCACCCCTCAGCTTGTCTCTGTGCAGCTCTTCCACCAAGAAGCCACCTAGGTCCCCAGATCGTGCTTTGCACCTAATCGCCTGGCTATGCGACCCTTCCTCTGAGCAGCCACCTGGAGCCTCCTACAGATGCTCCGAGCCCCAGTGACCCACCGCACGCCTCTTCCTCCAGGCAGCCACCTGGTGTTCTGTGTGGTCTCTTGGAGACCAAACAACTCACTGCACACCTCCTCCTCCTCAGGGCAGCCCCCCCCCATTGTTCAGGAGGTTGCTCTGAGTCCAAACAGCTCGCCGCCCAGCTGTTCCCCTGGCAGCCGCTGGAGCTCCGGCGGGTTGCTCCGAAACCAAGCGTTGTGCTGAGTGGCCTCCTCTGCAAAGTTCCCAGCTGTCTGTGTTCACTGCTCCAGCAGAGGGGAGGGGTATCTTGCTGCCTTGGCAAGGCAGCCTTCCCAGGCAATGTTCCCAGGGGCCCGGACTTGCCTCCTGGGCCTGGGAGCCTCACCCTTTGCAGACGAGTCTCTTAGGCTGCCTCTTCTCAGAGAATCTGCCCGCAGTCCTGGAACCTTCACTCCGCCCCTCAGTTTGTCTCTGCAGCTCTTCCACTGAAAAGCTGCCTAGGTCCTGGGACCCTGCTCTGCACCTAATCGCCTGTCTATGTGGCCCCTCCTCTGAGGAGCCGCCAAAGCCCAGCGGGTTACTCTGAAACCAAGCGCTGTGCTGAGCGGCTCCCTCTGCAAAGTTCCCAGTTGTCCATGTACACTGTTCCAGCGGGGGCAGAGGTGTCTCATTGGGCAACTCTACTTCACAAAGTTTCCTGCGTTCCCAGACTACCGCCCCATCCGGGACTCCTTCCCATTTGGAGAGACTCACCCGGCAGCTTTGAGTTGGTCCCAAGTATCTCAATATCTCCTCTTTTGAATCCTGAGTACTGGAGCAACATGAAATGCAGCCGCCCTGTAGTTCGCCATCTTCACCGCCCCCCCAGTTGAGTATTTTAACAAATAGTTTTGCACAGATTTAAAAGCACAGAATCCAAATGTGTGGTAGTTTCTGTGTCAGAGTAACAGCTTGACTGTCAACTTGGAGAGTGCTGCGTGTGATTATCATGGTCAAGGTGAAATTTGAGGATTGAGATTCAGAATTCAAACACTGTGGTAATTCTGGTCAAGTCTCATGGTGAGTGACTGGTTAATTAGTTCAGGGTGCTGCCATGTCCATTCTCAGGGGTTTCCTTTTATGGGTGTTAGGTGAGGGGGTTGCATGTGGTAAAGTTGATAGGAGTCTGGGTCTGGTGTTCCAGATATAATTTGGAATGTCCACATATGTCCAGGTACTAGTGGGTTTATTTTTGTAAGTGAATGCACATAAATTATTTATCAGTTGTACCTGATGGTGGTTTCAGGCTGATGGTGGTGATTGAATGGTACAAGCAAGGTGTGGAGCCATTCTATCTTGACACTATTACTCAAAATGGAGTACCAATGGCAAATTATTTTTCTATAAGGTGAAGTAAATCAAGTTGAGGCACAGCCTGAAAACTACTGTTCCATACACCATGAGATGTGTAGAAAAGTCTCAAAGAAGGTTGTGTTGATGCACAAAATCTAAGAATGCACAATCTAGGGACTTGAGTTCATGCCCTAAATTTTTATGAAATCATATTTTATGTTTTTATTGATGATTCACATAACATAAAATTTAACATTTTAAAATATATGTATGAATGTCTTTAATGTATTCACCATTAATTCTTTTGAAGATGGAGCATTTGTGACAAATCAAGAGTTGCAGATATCCCAGTGCAGGCAGAGGGTACAGAGGACCTCAAACAGGACAAGGCACAAACAGACAAAGCCATGAATGCTCCCAACACCATGCACCTAGTTGTGAGAGTTTGACCTCCTCCCAGATCTATGTATATTTAAGGAAAAGCAGGAAGGCAGGAATCTGCTTGGGCCTGCCCCTGAGAGGTGCTCTATTGACCTCTCAGGTCAAGGTGGGATTCTTGTGCTTCTAGATGCCTCTGACACTGTCTTGACTTGACCTCAGCTTGCGGTGGAGAGGGGAACTGGGAGACTGTTTGCCTTTGGCAGAACCTGGGGTCTGTGTTTGTCTGAGTGTAACCTCATCCCTGCCCCTCCTCTCTGGGTCTCCAGTAAAGCTATACCCACTGCCATTCTTTCTAGTAAAGGTCCTGGAACAGTGTAGAGGCAGAGGTGCATGAATCACCTCATGTTGATAAAGGCACATATGGACTTTCCAGGGCTGGGATCACCTGTGGCTGAATCTTCTTCTCCACAAGATAAATGAGGCAAAGGTCACACATACAGGAAAAAGCAGCAGAACTATCTAAATTTTGCACTGCATGAAAAGGTGAGGGAGATGCCTTCCATAATACCCACTTGCTCCTCAGATCCAGGGGACAAACTGCACTTGTGAGAGACAGTGTTTTCAAAATTTCTGAACATTCAGCAATGGGAGCTGGGTAGGGGCAGGACAACAATCAAGATGGGTAGAAAAAAATGGTAGACCCTATACACAGTCAAGTATAGGTATGTCTCAAGCTTCGTTCAGGGCCTGGTGGATCTCACAACACCACGTCTGCCTTGAAAAGCACATGGAGGAATGGGGTAGGGCTTTACCCACTCTCCAAGTGGCCCCTTGAGTTTACTTCCAGGTAACCCCCAAAGCACAGAGGAAGTTACACAAGACACCGTAAAAATGGTGTTCCCCCATCCCCATGTCATTTAAATTAATCTGGTTGACCCATAGAAAACAACCATGTATAGTTAGTTTTTCCTATGTACACATATATAGATTTATTTATAGAACCCACTTCTCACCTTTATGGTGACAGGAGCTGGGGATGCCAGAAGAGGTGAAAATAAAGGGCTCAGAGAAAGTGAAAGGAGTGGAAAAGTAGCTGCAAAGAAGGGAATGGATCCGTTTCTTTCAGATGGGGAGCACAGGAGCTCCACTGACACTCATTCTCCATCCCCAGCTTGTAGGAGGATGGTGTCTGCAGGCAATTAGAGCACCCCAGTCGACAGCTCTGGTGGCCCCACTGGCTGTTGAAGAAGGAGTGAGGGGGGTAGGGTAGGCAGGAGGGGTGGGGGTGTTGGGAACTGGGAGAGCCATGAGAAGGAGTGGAAGGGCTGGATAGGGAGGAGAAAGTGGCCAGCAGTGTGGCAGAGCTAGGATCATTGTTGCTCTACTGATTAACCCAATGAAATACTTTATGACATATTAGACATTTCTGATTGGACTGCTTTTATAACCTTGTTTTTAAATCATTCAGTCCTTTTGAAGATGGCCAGGATTTTTACAATTGTAACAAAGTTTATGGGGGAGTTTAAAGCATCAGCCAGTAAAGCTGCTTTATGAGTTTCAGTTCCAATATTTTGACATGCCTTTATTAAATCAGAAAGTGCAGTATCCATTTTATGGCAAATAAATTTTATTACTTACTTACAATCTTGGTTGGCATTTACATAAGTCAGTTGTTTAGTCAGAATATTGGCAGCTTCCAAATTACCTACTTGTCTTTCAATAACTTTACTCAATTGGTTAAGAAAACTAATGAAAGGCTCTCCTGTGACTTGTCCAATTACAGCAATGGACTTTGAAGGATTCCACATGTCTGTGATCCTCCTCCATGCTTTACAAACTAAGGTTCTAATCTGGCAATGGCAGCTGTTGGCAACTGAGCTTATTGTTGTAATGTCCTTCTTAGCCCCTTGCCAATCAAGTCATCATAATCAATATTAACATTGCCTTGAGCATTATCCTCAGCTTGAACACAGGCCAAATCAGAGTATTCTTGTAAAAACACTGTATTTTGGGCAGGAGAAGTAACCATTTTCACCAAAGGTTTCCAATCATTGGGAACCAAGGCATAACCCTTACCTGGCACCTCTATCATATTAAGAGTGAAAATTACTATTTTTTCCACTTTCCAACACCATCCTTTTTAATTTTTTAAACACAGCAAAAGGCAATTGTTCACATTCTGACTGATTAACATTATTTAATCTAATGGTGCAGTCAAAGTTTGAGTTTATCCCTCTGCAGTTGCCTGCCTGAGATTCAGATAAATGAGACTGGACTGGGGGAGAAAAAGGAAGAGGGAGAAGAGTAGGAATTCAAGGAGATGACTGAGAAAAAGGTTCAGTCTTAGAGACTACTGTAGAAGTTTGTAGTTCTGTCAAGGCTATTTTTGAGATAGGATCTCAACAAAAATACCAAGCATGTAACACAGGTACAGGAGCCCTTGGCTCCTCATGCAATATTTTACATATATATTCCCAATTTTTGGGTCTTAAGGACCCACTCCTCTGATTCCATGGACAGTAAAAATCTATTTCAGATAGCAAAGCAGCAAGATCAGAATTTTTTACACTACATTTAGCATTACGAATCAAATAAAATTCAACTCTATGATGACATTGAGCTTCAGACAGGGAATTCCCCATATTAACTAGTAGGATCAGTACCAGCCAATGAGTGATGCACATCAAAGCCTGTTTCAGGCAGTAAGCTAAGCTATCCCTTTTTCCCATCGGCACATCCAGAAGTATCCCTGTTCAGTGCCCCAGCTCTAAAGGTTAATTGAGGTCCAGCTAAAAGGATTAAGGGAAGAGCTAATAAATAGGCAAGCAAATAGGATGGTGAAGAGCAAGAAGTGGTTTCTGTGAAAAATCCAGTCTAGTTTATTATCTTTTCCAGGGTCATATCAAGTAACTAAGGTTACATAGTACAGTTAGCTTTGCACATGTGCAGATCACATAACTTGCTTGCTTCTTGGAGTCCACTAGTACCAAAGGTTATTATAATAAGAAAATGTGTCCAGACCTCAAGGACTGAGGAATTGCAGAGCATTCCCAAGCCATTCAAACAGAGCACCTTTTGTCCTGAGCAGTTTGCTGAAATCAAAGATCTCTCACTCCTCTGTACATTGACTGACCTGAAATCCCTTCTTTTTTCTGCTGTATGATTTCTGAAATGTGAAAAGCCTGTGGCCAGTATGAAGTGAGACATAATAATCTACTTTTGGACACTTTTTGGTTGGAGCTTTCTTCTTTCACTCAGCATATTATTTCTTTTAATTTTGGATTTGAGGAGAAATATTATTAGGCAATTTTATCCCTCAGCTCTAGCATGTAAAGAGGTAGACCAGGCCCTTTAAGTCACTGATATCAGGGAGCCCATAGCCCTCAAACCTGTAATGTGGCTACTGTGAACTGAGGTATGATGGAGAGAGTCAAACTTGAGGGTATAGTTCCAAAAGCTCATGTACTTCATTGGTACTATTTTATAAGTCACATAAAGGTAATATTCTCAAAATGTTGTTATGTTATTAATATCAATTTTAACTCTATTTATGCTATGAGTGTGAATACTAGAAATATTTAAAATACTCTTGTGCCTTAGGTATTGTTTTCATTGGATATTAATGCTCTAAAGGGTTGTTTCCCATGAATAGTTTATTCTGTCTCCTAACAAGAACAGAGAGCAGAAAAGTTAAATAACATTTTATAGTTATTGCCAGTATATTATTTTTATTCATGAATAATATACTAGCATATATAATCCATAAACAGAAATGGCATTGTACAGCAGGTTAAATGCAAATGTTCTACTGGTAGGACTAGATCCCACTTCTAGAAGGAAATATTACCTTAAAATAGCAGCAGCTTGAGTCTCAGGTGTGCAATTCCCAGACCACAAAGAAAAACAAAAATTAATCTGCACACAATCACCTGTCATTCTGGCCTTATTCTTGTCTGGATTGGATATTATCCACTGTCAATCACATAGAAGGCTCTTTGGACTCAGACTTAAGAGGCATGTCTGAATCTCCATCCAATCAAGAGCACTTAGATCTGTCCAATGCTGTGAACTGCTAGGGAGTTGGGGATGGGTTTCCATTGGCTTCTCTGTTTCTACTGAGTCTACCATATCTGCCTTTTGGCTCTAGGTTTCACTCTCCTGCTTTGGAGACCCAGGGTGATCCACTGTGCAGGGGTTGAAGATCTCAAGGGACAAGTACTGTCTACTGAGGCCCCAGTAATGGTGAGTGGGCAGTGGCATAATGAGTCTGGGGAGGGAGGCTGATGGAAAGGCAGGACTGGCTGATGCAGGAACAGGAGCTAGCAAACCGGGACTCTGCCCAGTCTCTGGACTCTGCAGGCCTGAGCTCTCCTGTGGGGCAGTGTACCCTCAGTCCTGTTGGCCATCCAGATGGGGAGCACATCAGTGGAAGAGACCCCTCACTGCCTTCCTTATCCTTGGAGGGCATCCTCGACCCATACCTCAATACTCTCTGCAGGTGTGTGCCTGTGGCCCAGCATCTTCCTGGTGCTGGTGATTAACAGGTGGGTCCATTATTATGATCAAATCTCCACATGCCATTTTTCTTGCAGGAGAGCAGCTGTGGTCTATAGGAACCTCACTTCCTCCTGAGCTAGTTAATTTTCAATTTTACTTTCTTCTTTACTTTTATTTTTATTGTGTTGCTAGAAGTTGAACCTCAGGATATTTTACTACTGAGATATATCCCTAGTACTTTTTATTTTTTATTTTGAGACAGGGTCTAGGTTAGTTGGTGAGATTAGATTTGTTATGGTTTGAATTTTAAAGAATTTTCTAGAATGAATCAAACAACATTACCCTATGTAAATGTATGATTACACAAATGGTATGCCTTTACGCCATGTACAAACAGAGAAACAACATGTATCCCATTTGTTTACAATAAAAAAAGAATTTTCTATTGCAATTAACTGTATACTTTTTTCAAAATGTGTATTTTGTTTATATTGTGATTCCTTGATGATTATTATAATAGTATAGTTTCATAATATACATGAATGTACTCCTTTTCCTCTTATAATTGAAAAATTTCTTGGCTAAAATTATGTGTAATTTTGTGGATGAATTTTAGAACTTCATAATTTGACTTCTTATTTCATTAAAAGTAAAACATGTGAATGTTTTATAATTGCATTATACTTATACATAGTATTTGGGTTCATTTTGACATAATCATAGAAACATGGAATATGATTTGCTCCATTTTATTACCCAGTAGTTCCTCTTATCATTTCCTCTTTTTGTTTTATTTATAGTTTTATAAGTTATTGCTTTATAGATACATAAAAGTAGAATTTACTCTGATATGCTTATATAGGTACATAACAATTTTACTGAGATATATTTTAGGTTAAATTAGGAGAAAATTGTCTTCTTTGTAATGATGAGTTTTATCATCTGCACATGGAATGTGTGAGTGTGTTATTTGCTTCCAATATTTATTTTCTCACAAGTTAAACATTTTTTTCTTTCTAAACATGTATACATGTGAAATAAAATATGAATATTGCACATATATAAAACTTAAACATGGTATTGTATATTTCTTAAACTGGACATAATATATCTAAAGATGTGAGTGGCTCCTAGTAACCATTTTTTCTACAGATTATTTTTTATCTCTTCCAAGATGCACATGCATTTCAACCATGCCCCTGGGTTTGTATGGTTGGCGTTTGGATGAGTTCTGTTGTGTTTTTACATGTTATCATGGTCACATATGCTGTAACTTCTAAAGTCTCTGTGACAGTGAGCATCATATATCTTTATTAGCAAGAATTTCCACAAATGGTAATAAACTCCTCCTGACTTTATGAATATCATTTGCTTTATATCACCATCAATATTAGAGTTTGTCTATGATAAAATCATATTCAGACTGGAGAAAAAGTTCCTCAATGTTAAGTTCACACAGTAGAAGATTATGTCATATTATTGTTAGCTTAAACTGTCTAGCACATATTAACCACAGCAATAGCCACACAATTGACATTTACTCAACCCTACTGAACTTGCTTTAACCTCTATGATTAGTTAAGCAATATTAATATGTCTTATTGTTTAGTTATAGGTTCTCATGGGTAAGCAATTACTAAAAATAATCAGAATACTTCCTTGTGTAGTCTAGTAATGATCATACAAAACTTTTTGTTATTTCTCCTTGTTATTTTTGTTATTTTTCCTGTTCTGAAAAAACATGTGTAACTGCCTACCTTTTAATGTATAAAAAGCTGGCTGGGAAAAATAAAATTTAGAACGTAGCATCCATTCCTTGAATTTGTGCTGCTTTGTTCTCCACCTCGCCGATGCCTACTCTATCACCTGTGATCACTACGACCCCTGCTAGGGCTGGACCCCAGCAATATATAATATGGAGACACTAGACAAAGGTATGATTTTTGTCCTCAGAGGGATGGAAGACTTCTTCCTGAGAGTCTGAGTAGTGTACCCAAGGTCACATGCTGTGATGTATGAGAACCAGGATTTGAACCCAGGCAGTCTGATTTCCAAGTTCATATTATTAGGTACCTTTCTGATCATTACCTCTTTCCAATATTTACTACTTATAAAATCCTAAAGATGTTAAGAAGAATAGTGAGATAACAAAAACGTGCTAAATCGTGATGTTTTTCATGAACAATTCAGAAATAGTATTTTTGTTAAATTTAATCGCTAGATACTATTTAAAAATTTCATGACTTCTACAATTATTTATTTCTTCAAAATATCAAAGAAAGAACTAAATTGTACTCAGAGCATTTACAATTTATTCAAAGTGTAATGAATGAAGATCATGCACTAAATAACTAGACAGTCCACTCACAAAAAAGGATCAGAGAGAAGGCAAAGGCAGGTTGCCAATGCTTCCTTTCTCTTCAAATTTAATTAACATGAGTATTGTTTCACATTTGTTTATACACATAAAATTCTTAAATTTAACTGAAAATTAACTCAGTAAGTTTAACCCATATACAGCAGCTTCAAACCAGATTATGATTTCTCTTTGTCCGTTTTAAAATTAAGAAAAAGATAATAAAAGTATTGAGAGTGACTTAGTTATTCAAAGCACTTGGCAAGATAGATTTTCAGATAGAATGCCCAATTCTACAAAGCACAGAAAAATAATAATTTAAATCACTAA
Source organism: Sciurus carolinensis (assembly GCF_902686445.1). NCBI lineage: Eukaryota > Metazoa > Chordata > Mammalia > Rodentia > Sciuridae > Sciurus > Sciurus carolinensis. Next base: position 768,314 of record NW_025920161.1, on the reverse strand, counting down.
ATTAGGCAATAATGTTTTCTCAGTGATTTTATAGAATGAAAGATAGGTGTTAAAAAGACCATGAGCACAGTCTTCATAAAGGTGATTTCCTAAATACAAAAATAACTCAGCATAGGCCATTCTCAAAATTGATTCATGCAATAAATTATGGGCCTCAACTATAAAAATGTACACACTGCACATATCACCAGAGGACATAAGTTATCTCTCAGATGTAATAATTTACCTGTTCTAATAATGGGCAAGTCTAGACAGAAGAAGGAAAGATCCATGCTCTCAAAAGCTAAGAAAGTTCTAAGGATGCATCCTCATTTACAACCTTCCAAGGTAAAACAATGCAATACCATCAGCAATGCTTTAAAACCAAGCATTAAAATATGAAGAAAAATCATTCTGGGTGAAGCATAAACTAGTGCTTCATTGGTTGTCTGATCCTAATCTTTCTAATCTGTCCATAACACATTTTTCCCCAGGGAACTTTCCAATTTGTAACTTTATTGAGGGTAAAGCTGAACCTCTTCCCAACCAAGCTGTGGAGCTGAGTTTGTTATGTTCAGGTTTTACCCAAATATGAGTGCTCTAAAGATAGGCTTCCCAGGCCCCTGCTCTCTTCTCACTTTTCTTCCTCATGACTCCCAAACTCTGCCTCTGCTCTGCTGATTTCTTATTCATTTCTTTTATACTGAATTCACTTCCTATTGACTCATGTCTCCTCAACAAAGCTGTAATTGACTGAAAAGTCTACTTCGTGGTCTCTTCATGCCACCAGGCTCCCCTGATGCCTCCTCCCCAGTTGCACTCTTGTGGCATGTTATATCTGTTTTTATATAAATGTTGTAGATTATTGGAGCTTGCATCTCTTCTCGCTAGAATCTCCCCTTGGAAGAGCTTGTCCACTAACATGGTTTCAAATATTCCCTTCACAATAATTAATCCCACTTCTGCTTACCCAGTTCCAGGCTTCCTGTGAGCTCCAGACCTGTGTGTATGCAAATGTCCAATCTTTCTGCCTAGGGTTTTCATATGTTTCAAAGCCATTTGAATCCTGCTTTCTTAACTATAAAAAAAGTTCACCAAAAAGCTCAGATCAGGCCCTGATGCCACTTTAAACTCAACCCATCTTCAAGACCTGACATTCTCCTCCTGACTTTTTTTTTTATTTGTCCACTCTACTTTATTTTTTCTACCCTGTCTCAACCAAGGCTTCCAATGCCAATGGACAGGACATGTGCAGAAGCTTACCAAGTATTCTTTTCCAATTTGACCCTTGCTTTCCATTACTCAAAGAGCAGCCAGGTCTTCTTAAACCAAATTAGATCATGGCACTGCACCTGGAAAAATCCAAACATATTTCCCACAAAAATGCCCCAGGTGAATATGACTCTGCTTATCTCACATGTACCAACCTCCTATTAGCAGTGCAGCTGCTCTGGCTTTCTTTCAGATCTTGGAACTCACCAGACTTCTGTTGACCTTAGTTCCAAATGCTGTGTCCAATATTTGGTCCCATCTCTTTTTGTCACTGGATCCTCTTTCAAATTTTGGTTTAAATGTTTTATCCTTGGACAGGGTTTCTCTGATCCTGTCCTGAAAATAGAAACCAGTAGAATGTGGCAAAAAGGAGGCATCTGACAAATGCCTGTTGAAGGAAAGTGTTCTTTCATTACTCCAAAGAACTCAGGCCAGAAACTCAACAATAAAATTACTCAGTGAAGTACAATTATGCTCAGCAAAAGACAAAAGGACAGAAAAAGAGAGCTGACTTAAGATCATGAATGTTGTCAAAATGCCATGCACTGTATATTACTTCTTTAAGTGTTAATGGACAAATAATTAAGACAAAGCTTCATGATTTCTGGAGCTAGAGAAGAGTTAAAAATGGGCATGATCACAAATGTGTACATGATTTTCATTCAGAGTAAAGGAAAATTTCTGAATGACAGTGGGTTAGGTACCCAAACTGTGGATATGTTAATGCCCTAGAACTGGAACTGGACACTTCACAAATGAATTTCATGGTGGGTAGATAACACCTCAATAAAGGTTTTTTTTTTTTTTTTTAATACAGGAGTACATGAGATGAACTGCTGTGAGGCAGCTATAGCCACTTCACTAGACCACAAGCCCTAAAGAGTGATGCCTTTTTATTGATCTTTAGAGCCTACTATACAGGTGAGACTTATAGACTGAATAAAGACTACTGGATACTATGGACCATCTTGGAAGCAAATAATCCAGTCATTAGTCCTAGCTAGACTTTGGTCACTCTGATTACAGCAAAGCATGAGGCTCCATGAGAAATGATTTCACAGGTATAAAATTTGGTAATTCAAAAAAACAATAAGGCTTCTCTCCAGTATAAATTCTCTGATGGTGAATAAGTTGTGAGTTTGCATTGAATGTTTTACCATGTTCTTTACATTGGTATGGCTTCTTTCCAGTATAAATTCTCTGATGGCAAATAAGGTGTGATTTTTCATTAAAACTTTTATCTTATGCTATACTTTTGTAGGGTTTTTCTCCAGTATAAATTCTCTGCTGATGAATAAGACCTGATTTTTGATAATATGATTTGTGATATTCACTCTCACTTAACTTTTTCATATTGTCCTGTGTTGTAAATAGTCAGGGTCACAACTTCCATGTGTTCCATTAACTACTTTTTGAAATATATGTCTTCTGTTCTGATCTGGTAAAATTTCTTGGGTATTATCAGAAGTCATTGGTGAAATGAATGAAAATAAAAAAATAATACTTGGTAGACTGAGATAAATATATTTTCCATACATAGCAAAGGAAATTATACCAATGTTAACAGCCTCAGGACCTCATTAATGTAGTAGATTAATAAATCCAAGACCATCATTACTATAGAAAAATATAAAAATGTACACACAATTATGTTGTAAAAATTACCCAAATTATTGTAGAGAGCACAGTATCCAAGATAAGTACATTACTAGGGAGGACAATATAATAGAGGGAAAGAGTGTATCTTTTATTAACCACAGTCTTTCCTGCTCCCTAATGCAGCATTGTACAATTAGGAAAAAAATCTACATGCTACCTTCACACTCAGTAGAATAAAGGAAATATTAAACATAAATAAACATTTCTGGCTTTTTGAAGATTGTGTGAAAACTGGTTTCTGTCTACCAAGATACAGAGATCTGGAACTAACAGGTTTTGAATGCTAATAAAATGGATAGTCTAGAAATTTTAAAAAGGTAGGGAATTTTAAGAACAAATATGAACAAAATTTTAGTGTGAAAAATATACACATATATATAGAATGCATCCAAACAAGTTTGAGAGACACTAAAACCCTTGCAGATGTCAATATTACATGGATTAAGCCAACACATAGAAATCAAGACTAATAAATTGCTTTTTTAATGTTTGTGTTATTTGCTTATTTGTTTTATTGACAAATTCAACTTTGTGTATTTACTAATTATGTCATTGTATTTTAATGTATTTATACATGGTGAAATGACAAATGTAATGTTAATAACATGAGCATTATTTTGTATAATTATCAGTTTTGTGTTTACAAATGTTGCACTTATTCTACTAGTATTTATCAAGAACATATTACATAGCAGTCACCACGTGGAACAACAAAACTCTTGACCACATTTTGCCCATTGAAATAAAAATTTGTTCTCTGAATAACAATATGCCAACACTCCACAAAACACAATAACTGGTAGCCACAACTCTGAATTTCTAACTTTCACATGTGAATCAGATGCTCTTGCAACTGTTTGCTGAATTTCATATAGTGTAAAGTTCTGCATATTAATCCCATATCATGTTAAATGGCAGTATATTTTATTTTATATCTAAATAGTAATAGCATATAAATACCATGTTTTTACTCATTCAATCATTAGTGGGAACATTGGTTTATTCTAAAACTTGAATATTGAAAACCATGCTTGCACTTAACACAATACTGAGGTTATATCTTCAACATGCTGATTTAATCTCCTATGAATGCATATTTCATACTGGCATTTCTGGATCATGATGAGTTCATTCTACCTTTTTTTTTTAATATGTGGTGCTTGGGATTAAACCAAAGAGTGCTATACCACTGAACTACAACACAAGTCATTTTAAAATTGTTTGAGACATTGTTTCTATGTTTCTGTGACTTGCCTGAAACTTGGAATTCTTTTGCATGCCTCCCAATTACCTGAGATTTCAAGCATGTAGCTTTGAACTGTACTTGACTACTTTTTTATTTATTTAAAATCTTCCATACTGTGTTCTCAAATGATCCTAAAATCTGCTGAATTTTTACAGACAAATCAATTAAAAATAGTACAAGGGCTGGGGAGATAGCTCAGTCGGTAGAGTGCTTGCCTTACAAGCATGAGGCATTGGGTTCGATCCCCAGTACTGCAAAAAAAAATTAATAATAATAATAATAATAAAATAAATATAGTACAGAACATAAAGATAAATGAAATCAGGTCTTAATTAAAGTAACAAACAAAATTATTAGTAATCAAACATTAGATAAGTGAGAGTTATGAATTACCAAAAGAATGCTAAATAACCATTCCAAGGATATTTGGTGCGCTAAATTCAGAGAAAACTTGTTAATGTAAATAAGCAGAAGTTCTGTATGTGAAGACATCTTTACAAAAAATTTTCTGAGAGGCAGAATTGGTGTGCAAATCTATAATCCTAGCAACATGGAGGATATTGTGTAAGGAAGACTATCAGTTCAAAGTCAGTCTTAGCAACTTAGTGAGATCCTTTGAAAAATTAAAAACACATAGAACATATAAAGGGAAGTGGGAATAAAACATATGAAGGGAAGTGTGAGAGAAATCAAAGCATGCCACTATGAATATAAATGGATCACACAGTATACCATTAAGAAAATTACAGAAAAAAATTATAATATAGAAAACAACTTACAAAGTAGGAGTAGTGAGTTCTTTACTTTTAAAATTGTATTTGATTATTAATGAATTATTATAAAACAAATCAAAACAACAACTTGACTAACAAAATTAAATATAAAAGTAGAAAGTGCCGGGGAATTCTGGCAGAGAGAGAGGCAAGAAATGGAGAATGACCTGCTCCTAGGAACCTTCTCTGGCCCTCCAGCCCAAGGCTGCTGGGTAAGATGGGGGTTCCAGGGAAAGGTCAAAATCTGTCCTGCAGACCCCAGAATTCCCACTGTGACTGCCCACTTGTTGTCCTAGGTTGTGAATGTTTGCCTGCATGTCCTGATAGTGGCATTGATCTTTCTGACCTCAGACCCAGAAATCTTTTGCTATCAATCTCCTGGCTCAATCCTGTCCACCCTATCCAAAACTTGCACTGAGAAAATGGCACCATTGTGTGGTGGGTGCATGGTATTTCATTAATAATGGAGGACAACCAAAAGTGCCGAGTCCAGCAGGGGGTCAATGGATGACAGGAAGTTTGGCCAATCAGCACACATTAGGGCCCTCCTTGTTCACTCTGTGCATGCTCCATTCAACAACACCTTGTCCTGAGAAGGCAAAAAAATGTCTCATCCACCCCAGAAGGTTAGGGAAGCTGTGCAGGTGACAGGTGGTGCTGGGAGACCCAGCAACTCACAGGTTCCCTGAAGGATGGGTGGAGTCAGCACAGAGGAATGTCACCAATCCCTGGACAAACTTGAAGCAAATGCTGCTCAGATTTATTTTAGCTCTTATTTTATAGTATTAAGTAGAGCAGGATTAAACAAGATACAAGTTATAGAGAAATTACCTCAAAATTTGTCATTGACCATACTTTCCAGCAGGTATCTAACACACAGTGGGTACATTAAGATCAACTTCCTATGTGTACTTAAAGTTACTCCCATAAGCCTATTACAGTGAAGATATTTTCCTGTTTTCCTCCTACTGGCCTTTATTTACCCTTTGGTGTCAGATCTATTGTTAGCATAATGACTCTGTTTTATTTTAAGTTAAATTTACCAAATTGCTAAGCAAAGCATGCACTTAATCTTTAACTCATATTATTGTTTGATTCAACCTTAAACTCTACTCTAGTACCTAAACAAGCTCAGATAAGACTAAGGTAGGTTATTTTATTGACAAAAATCAGTTTGAGTACCTAATTTTATCCTATTATTCTTTATGTCATTGATTTATCCTCTACCTATTGTAATACACATGTGAAACCTAAGCCAGCATAAACTACTCATAACAAGTTAACATGCAATGAGGGAATTTGATCTTAAGATATTTTTTTAGATGTTTGTGTATGCTGTTTCTTTGTTCTTTAGTTCTACATTTCCAGGTGGCCCTTGTCATCCAAACCTTTGAAGGAAGAACAAACATTGGACATTTGTCCATTTACCATTAATATTAATTATTCATTCACCATTTTCATTGTACACTGCTGTATAGGGAAGAGGTGGATCTGTGAGAGGTGGGTCCTTAAACTTATTTGCTTGTTTCCCTCTAGGTGGATACCACAAATGTCTCCCAATCTTTTAAACTAAGTAGGGTGGTCCTTGAACTGTGGGGACAAGTCACCTGTTTTGTTTGTCAGGCTATTTTGCTGGTAAAGCATTAATTGGAGCAGGTGTGGTCAGCATAGGAGCAAGCAGTTTCTCTAACTGTAATTTTGTGAAGAACTGCTCAAACTCTGAAATTTCAAACTTTTGTGTGATATTGGTATATCTTTTAAAGCATTCCTTGTCCTCCCCCAAGCTTCACAGACTCATTGAGGTTAAAATTCTTATCACAACTATCCAGGAAATATGATTTGTGGTTGCATAGTTATAAGTATGATAATTACAAGAAAACACCCAATTCCTAGGAGAGATGACAGTAGCAATTTCCTGGAAAGGTGGCCTTGCCAAGCCCTTCCCCATGTTCGGACCTTGTCAAGCAGCACAGAGGAAACAGTCCCTGCCAAGGTGGAAAAGTGAGCACCTTTGGACAGTTGGTGTTTGTTCTACCAAATAGAGAAACTGCAGGGTAAAAAACTATTTGACCAATTGGAAATGCCCAACACCCTTCAGGAAGATTTACTGGGTATTTGTAGAAGGCCTGTGTATATATAATATGAAAAAGCTGCTCCCAACTTGCCCCCAAACCCTGTAAAACTTTTGCTACATCTGCAAAAATGGTTGTTGATATATGTTACAGTTAGAATATAATGTTATATAAATACATACTTGTTTTAAAAAGTCAGAAATGTCTTCTGGAAGTGACTTTGAAATGACATTGCTAGACCATCTCCAGGAGTGACATTGTCCAAGTTTATTCAGGGGGTTAGAGGACATGAGGAATACTAAGTATGAGAAGGGAGGATCCTGGGCCAGACTGTTTATGTATAAAATACATCTTTTATATTATAACCATTGCTTGGTTGCAAATTTTACTACTAAATCCTGTATATATATTTGACAATGCTAAGTATGTTTTTTTAGAAATGTCAACTTTTTAAATATGCTACTGTTAAAAGTAGAAGTGGTAAAATATAACACATTTTGTAAATTACTGTTTTAAAAAATTCTATGAAATGTTTTATAGGGGACAATAGCCAAAATTCCTGCTGAATAATAAGTATTGTATGCTGGTTCTCTGGAGCACCATGCCAGTGTGCTTACAATGAGGCACAAGTACCCATTGTTCCTATGCCTATGGGTTTTGTTTTACTTTGCTCTCTACATAGTGTACATAAAGGACAAATGAGTCATAATCTACATCTAGTTTTTCTAGATGTTAAATAGGTTGCCAGTTTATGATAAAAGTAGAATTAATAAACAAATTTTGTATGTTTTTTTCAAATTTCTATAAAGGATTATCTTAAAATTAGAGCATTATAGCACACTTGGTTGGTGAAGAACCAGAATGCTCATATTTTGAAGACATTTTTAAATTAGAACTCTTGTGAAATGTGTGCAGTTTCTTCAAGACCGAATGTACATAGTGGACAGATTGAGTTTTTAATTGAAACATCTAGTGTGTCTAGATGTTTAGAAGTGCCTGGTGAATGTTAAATGTAGAGGTAGTAAAATATCACTCCATAAGTCTGAATATTCTCTCCAGTATGTGGAGGCTAACACACAATGAGGTGGGGGAGTGTAAAACAAAATTTCATTGGATAAGACAAAGTGGTATTAAGGGAAGGAAGTAAAGAAGGGTATAAGACAGGCAATAAAATTAATTAGACATAATTTTTCTATGTTCATATATGAACACACAAGAAGTGTAACTTCACATTGCATACAACTCCAAACACAGGAAATTATACTCCATGTATGTAAATATGTCAAAATACATACTACTGTCATGTATATCTAAAAAGAACAAATAAAAATTTTTAAAAAGAAAATAATAAATCTAAAATGAATACAAATATATGCAATCTACTGGGAACTCTATATCTAAGGAAACATGTAGAATGAAATCAAAAGAAGAGTGTCCATAAAAAAGTTAACCAAAAAGAAAAATCTGGGGTGGCCCAATTATGATATAGAAAACAGTTTAAAACAAGAAGTTACATGAGATAAAATATATTTTAAATTTAAAAAATCTGAAAAGAGGCAAAATAGAATATTATATGAAAAAAGAACTTTACCTAGAATACTGCAATAAGAATAGATATAGTTTCAACTCACATCAAACCTCTAAGATATAAATAGTTAAGATTGATTGAAGAAAATAAAGAAATAGAAAGAAATTCCTTAATCCTAGGAGACACCAATCTAGACTGGCTGTAAAGGGAGTCAAACAAAATGGTAATCAAAAATAAAAAAGACTAAATATTTTAAACAAATGTTCTTATATAATAATTGTTCTCAATAGCATATGAAATATTAAAGTGGATCAACCAACAGGAAAGGAACAAACCAAAGTTAATAGGTATGTAGATATTAAAATTATTTTGTGATCAAAAAGAATAAAGTTAGAAGTCAAAAAGTGGAAAGAATGGTCAAAAATCCACACACATGTTGCAATTGATTGAACAGTCTTGAACATGATCATTTTCCAGAATTGAAAGATTAAATTAAAAAACCTTTGTACTCCTCAAGATATCTGGAGATTCCATGTAAATCTCTTTCAAACTCCCAATGCTATTTTATGCAGAGACACATTTGAATATGGCAGAACTCTACTTATATGACATCAAAAAAAAAAAAGCTAAAAAACATTCTAAACAGAAATGAGAACGACATTAGTGATGGAAGAAGACAGAAATGAGTACTTGTTTACATGGGAATGATTTATTGATTTTTTGAGATGTTGACATTCTACAGATATATTAGATGATCATTTGAGTTAACCTTGCTGAACAGTATACACGATATGGTGGGGAGAGCAAGTGTTGTTTTCTGGTTTTGATCACATAATTTCAAACAACACATAAAAATAAAAAGAATTATAAAATGTTTGAAAACTACCTTTAAAATGCTACGGTCTTTATCCTATAAGTAAGAAAAAACTCATAAATATATTGATAAAGGGCATCCATATGTTCCAAAGTTACTAGTGTAACTGAGGCAGGAAGATTATATTTTCAAGGTCATCCTCAATAACTTTATGATAACCTCTCTGAAAGTATAAATAGAAAGGGTTTGGGAATGTAGCTCAATAATAGAGTACCCTTGGATTCTGTCCCTATTACATTAACATATGAAAATTTTACATTACTATCTACATAGGCAGGATAAAAAAACTGGATAAAATATAAAACTCACTTAGGTGTAATATTTATAGAAACAAGGAAAAGAAAATATAATTTTTTTGGCAATAGAAACAAGAATCATGCTTACCTTAATTTCAATATTGTACTAATTTGTGGAGTAATGGAAAGTGCCATATACCCAAAATATACAAAAAATAAAAGAGTATTATGTGAAGGGAGGAAATGTATTCTACAACACAAAACCTACTGTATAAAATGAAAGAAAAAAAGAAAGGAAAATTTATTCAACAATTTATATATAACCATAGATACATTATTTCCAGTTTCATAGAACTACAATTTGCAACAATCACTATAGACAACAAAAGAGCATTTACTGTGAATCTTGAATTTCATTTTACAGAAAATCTTTTACAAGTATTTATAGAGAGCACAGATAAGGGAATTTTAATGAATAAATATATAAACTATTAAACTGCTTTAGAATACTTATTGCAATGCCTTGACCTAGAATTCTCCAAAAATGTGCACATACCACCTGGAGACCCACAAATAACAGAAGATCTTTCAGATCATGCTGCCACTCACTAGCAAAGGGGAGTTTTGGTGGTTAATTTAAATAAACTTGATATCACTGGAGACAAACAGGAGATTTTAAAAAAATTGAAAACATGATAAACATAGGGCAAAACATGTTCAATGATAAACAAGAAATAAACATAAGCTTCTGAAATACCTTTTCTGCTAGGTAACTTCTCCATCAACATTTTGAAGTTTGATTTCCTCCTTGATTTTTTGGTCTCTCAACTGTGTCTTCTGCTTTGTCAGGCCACAATATTTTATATCACTGAATTAGTCTCAGTACCACTTTTCCAAAGTTAAAGGTGTATAGCCTACCAAGAAAGGGAGAGATTAAAGTCTAAAATGTCATTAACATTTTATCTGTACCAAAAAATGCTTCTCTATAAGAAACACAGTCTTATAGAGAAGTTCCCAAAAGATATTCTGCAAGGAGAGAAATTAATTAATCATAATTAATTAAAAATTGTGAAGAAAACTTATGCTTACCCAGGAAGACTAAGTTTCTGTAATTGTCTAACATCACATCTCTATATAAATTTTGTTCAACTGGCATTCCTACTCTTCAGCGAAATCAATGGTCACATCCCTGAAAGTCAACAGTTTCTGAAATAAGAATAGGTAAACAAATATTATATTGAGTATTTGAACATTCAGAGAGTTTTTAAATTAACAGAAGTTGCAACAAGAGTTAGACTCTCATGTAGGTGATGACTATTTATTAGTATACTTTTATACACTTTTATACTTTTATTTATTAATATACTTTTATACATTTATTAATATACTTTTATTATTAATATACTTTTATACTTTATTTATAATATACTTTTATACTTTATTTATCAATATACTTTTATATTTATTAATATACTTTTATATTAATATAATTTTATTAATATACTTTTATACTGATACTATTATATGCCTCTGAAGAAAAAGAGATGTAAGTCCAAAAAGAGTATAGTAATTCCACATTTATGAAATAAAACATAAAAATCAGACATCAATACAAGAATATAGATTTTGTAATTTTATATATCATGACCTAAATTGTACATATCTCTCACATGAGAAATTTATGGTAATTAATAGAGGAAATTCTCAGATATTATTGTACAACCATGAATCAGAGATTTACTGAAGTGAAAAATCTGATTCAGTAGTTCTGGGATCAAGCTGTTTTCTGAAAATGTAGGAATTTCTCTAGTTATTCCAGGATGAGTGGGATTAGAAAAACTGAAACTTAATGAGGTTGACCACTTAAAGGAAATATTTACTAGTGAAAATGAGTTCAAATATTTTATGGTACTTACAAGAACAATACCATTTGGATATGCTGTTTGTGCTTTGTTTCTCAAGTTTAAACTTATTTTAATATCTAAAATAAAAATTATATTTATGCAATAAAACTTTGATTCATGTATACATTATGTTTATAACAGGATAACCATCTAGATCTTCAAACCGTTGTCATTTTTATTTAATTTTATTGGTTCTTTTTAGCTCTACATGACAGTAGAATCCATTTAAATGAACTTATACAAGCATTGGATATACTAATTCTAATTAGAATGAGAATTGACTTGTGGGTGGACATGATGGTGTAACTCATGTAGTTTTACATGTATACATAGGAAAATTATGTTAGACTTATTCTGCTGTGTCCTTTTTCTATTCCCTCCTTTTTTTTCACCATTGTCTAATCTTATGTACTTTTCTTACCCTCCCCCACTTTATGTGGTATATATTTCACGTATCAGCAAAAAATTCAACCTTTGGATTCAGAATTGGTTTAATCCACTTAGCATAATATTCTTCAAATCCATCCTTTTACTGCAATTGTCATAGAGTCATTCTTTTTTAGAGTTGAATAACAATACATTGTGTATACATGCCCCAACTTCTTTATCCATACATTTATTGAAGAGCACCTAGGTTGGTTTCATAAGTTAGCTATTTTAAATTATGCTGCTATAAATAGTAATGTGGCTGTGTCACTGTAGTATGCTGAGTTTAATGTCCTATGGGTAAATATTAAAGGGTGGCTTTACTGGATTAAATGGTGGATTCATCCCTTGAAGAATATCCATATTGCTTTCCAGAGGGGTTGCAACAATCTGCAGTCCCACCAGTAATGTGTGAGCCTTCTGTTTTTCTCATGTCTTTCTGAACATGCATTACTTATATTGTTGTTACTTGCTGTACTGACTGGACTGAGTTGGAATCTCAGGGTAGTTTTAATTTGTATTCCTCTAATGTCTAGAAATATTGAAAATTTTTCCAAATATTTGTTGATCATTTCTATTTACTCTTTGAGAAGGGTCTGTTCAGTTCCTTTGCCCCTTTATTGTTTTGGTATTGTGTGTGTGTGTGTGTGTGTGTGTGTGTGTGTGTTAAGTTTTCTGAATACTTTGTATATCCTAGATATTGACAACATATTCAGTTAGCAACGTTCTTGTCCCATTCTGTAGGTTCTGTTTTCATGCATCTTTTGCTGTGAATGTATTTATTTTGATTCCATGTATTTTACTATCATTATTTTTTGTAATTTTAGAGTCTTTTTCAGGAAATCAGTTCCTATACCAATGTGTTGGAGTTCTGGGTTTAACTGCTTTTCCAGTAGGTGCTGTGTTTCTGGTAAAATTTCTAGGTCTTTGATCTACTTAGTGTTGACTGTTGTGCAGGATGAGAAATAAGGATTAACTCTCATTCTATTACATATGCATTTCCAGTTTTCTCAGCACAGTTTGTTGAAAAGACAGTCTTTTTTCCAGTGTGCACTTTTAACACCTTTTTCTAATAGGAGGTAAGTATTTTTATGTGGAGTTTATCTCTATGTCTTCTATTCTGTTCCATTTGCTTTTGTGTCTATTTTGTTGCCAGGATATATAATTTTTTAAACTACAGCTCTGTTCACTGGTTTTCATTGTAGAGATACTTCACTTCTTTAATTAGGTTGATTCCTAAGTAGTTTCTATTGGAGGCTATTGTGAATAGGATAGTTTTCTTAAATTCTATTTTAGCTGATTCATTATTAATGTATAGAAATTCAATTGAATTATGGGATTAGTTTTATATCCCACTACTTTTCTGAATATCTTCATGAGTTCTAGAATAGTACCAGTTGAGTTTTTTCGGACTTCTACATATAGAATAATGTTGTAAGCAAAAAGAAATACTTTGAACTCTTTTTCCTACTCATATCACATTAAATTCTATCTTTCATTTAATTGCTTTAGCCAGAGTTTCAAGGAGCATGTTGAATATAATTGGTAAATGAGGACATCCTTGTCTTCTTCCTGCTTTTAGTGGGAATGATTTAAGTTTCTCCTTAGAATGATGTCAGCCTTGAGTTTCTCATATATAGGAACATTTCAACTATCCCTAGTTTTTCCACTGTTATAAATATTGAGTGGATGCTGTGTTTTGGCAGAAACTTTTTCTGCATCTACTGATATGATCATATCATTCTTGTCTTTATGTATATTTATATTATGGGTTATATTTATTGATTTCCATATGTTGAACCAATCTTACATCCCTGGGATGACCATGGTGCTCTATAATTTTAATGTGTTTTTGTATGCAATTTGCTAGTATTTTATTAAGAATTTTTTGCACTTATGATCATCAAGTATATCAGTGTAGAGTTTCCATTCTTTGATATGACTTTGTCTGATCTTGGTATCAAGCTACTAGTTTCATATAATTAGTTTGAAAACATTTCTTAGTGTTCTATTAGTGGAAAACTTTGAGGAGAATTGATGTTAGTTTTTCTTTAAAAGCCTGGTAAAGGAGATCCAAGATGGTGTACTACAGGGAGGCTGCATTCCTTGTTGCCACATAACTCTGATTTCAAGCAGAGCATGTCTGTTTCTTGGTGAGGCAGTTTTTGCTGCTTATTGATCCCCTGCTGTTTACCCCATTTGTCTGCTGTGATCACCTGCAGTCTGCCAGCATATCAATGCCTTTTTTGAGTGCAGATTACTCACTGTCAGGCCCCTATCATTTGCCATTTGTCTGCCTCTCACCTGTCCATTGCCTGCCTTACACCTATCCATCACCCAAAGGATGAGGTTCACACTCCAATTGCCAAAAACAGCAAACTGATCACAGACCTCCAGTGGAGCAACAACTGTCTGCTGTTGCCTGGAAGTTCACTGTGACAGTACCTGCAGGTTTGATTACACGTGGCTGCCACCATTTTGAGACAACAGCCAGGCCCCGTAGGATGCTGGCTGGACTGACCTGAGCCCCATCTCCAGGATCCCTCAGCCTGACCAATCTGTCCCTGCCTCCAGGACCCTTACATCGACTGACTGCTCCCTGCTGCCAGGACCCCCAGAACAACTAACTGGACCCTATCCCCAGGACCCAGACTGCACCCTGCCTCCAGGATCCTTCAACCACAGCAAACACACCCAACCTCCAGGACCCCTGCCTGACCAACCACACCCCGCCTCCAGGACCTCCAGCTGACCACGTCCACACCCTGAGCTGCAGCTTGTCAACACATTTGGAAGCCAGAGTGTCCATCTTGGATAATCCTGGAAGCTGTAGCTCCAATATATAGGTGGGTCAAATTCCATCCTGAGATGCCTGCTGGAGACTTGAAGCTCATTTTCAGGTACCTCTCACGCATCAGGTTACTGAAGACTGGGAGGTTTCATTACTATATGACTGTTATACTGTAGATATTCTTTTTTCTCCTTATTGAAAAATTTTAAGTTATTATTTCTTTACTTTTTTTGCTCTCTTTTACTTTTGTTCACCTATTTCCTCAGAGTCACTTTCTCCCTTTTTTTGCTAACATCCAATCTCTTTTGATTATACTCTCACTCTTTCTGTTACCTAGAACTTCTGTATATTCTTTTCTTATCCCATTAACAGCCACATTCTACATCCCTCTGCTTCCTCTTTGTCCTCCATTTGAAACTGCAGACCTTATTGCAAATCTGTTTGTTTTACTGAAGATAATATTTGAATTCTTTCTGTTTATTATGACAATTTTGTTATTGTCCTCATAGGGTCTATTTGGTCTAGGATTGCATAGTGTCTGAATTGGGCAATGCTAATATTGATCTCCACTTAAAGAAAAGGTTTTGAAAACCTATAGGGCCACCATAAGCCTAAGGGGGAAATCTGCAATACCCCAAATCAGCACTGCTAGAGGGGAAGATACATGAACAATATGAAAAAACAAGGGAAGAAAATGATTCAAACAAATCTAGATTCTATATTAATAGAATCCAATGACAGTATTTTAGAAGAAATGTCAGAAAAGAACTTCAGATTATACATGATTAAGATAATTCATGAAGCAAAGGATGAGATAAGAAAGCAAATGCAGGCAATGAATGATAATACCAAAAGCTGAAAGAGCAACTGCAGGAAGCAAAAGATCATTTCAACAAAGAGATAGAGATTCTCAACAACAAAAAAAAGAAAGAAAATAAAAGAAAACCAAATGGAAATTCTTGAAATGAAAGAAACAATAAACCAAATAAAAAATTCAATGGAAAGCATGACCAAAAGACTAGACCACTTGGAAGACAGAACCTCAGACAATGAAGACAAAATATTTAATCTTGAAAATAAAGTTGCCCAAACAAAGAAGATGGTAAGAAATCATGAACAGAATCTCCAAGAACTATGGGACATCATGAAAAGACCAAATTTAAGAATTATTGGGATTGAGGAATGCACAGAGATATAAAGCAAAGGAATGAACAATGTATTCAATGAAATAATATCAGAAAATTTCCCAAGCCTGAAGAATGAAATGGAAAATCAAATACAAGAGGCTTACAAAACACCAAATGCACAAAATCACAACAGATCCACGCCAAGGCACATTATAATGAAAATGCCTACCATTCAAAATAAAGATAGGATTTTGAAGGCCATGAGAGTAAAACATCATATTACATACAGGGAGAAATCAATACAGATAGCAGCAGACTTCTCAACCCAGAATCTAAAACTAGAAGGACCTAAAACAACATATTTCAATCTCTTAAAGAACATGGTTGTCAACCAAGAATCCTATACCCAGAAAAACTAACCCTCAGGATTGAAGATAAAATAAAATTGTTCCATGATAAACCACAGTTAAAAGAATTTACAAATAGAAAGCCTGCACTACAGAATGTTCTCAACAAAATATTCCATGAGGAGGAAATGAAAAACAACAATGGAAGTCAGCAAAGGGAGGACCTACCTTAGAGAAAAACCACTCAAAGGAGAAACCAAGCCAACTCAAAAACCAAAAATAAGCCAAATGACTGGGAATACAAATCATACCTCAATAATTACCCTGAATGTTATTGGCCTAAGCACAGATATCAAAAGACATAGACTGGCAGAATGGATGAAAAAGAAAGACCCAACAATATGCTGCCTGCAAGAGACTCATCTCATAGAAGAAGACGTCCACAAACTAAAGGTGAAAGATGTGAAGAAATCTACCATGCACATGGACTCAGTAAAAAAGCAGGGGTTTCCATCCTTATATCAGATAAGTGGACTTCAAATCAAAGTTAGTAAGAAGTGATAAAGAAGGTCATTTCATACTGCTAAAGGGAGCCATAAGTCAGGAAGACATAACAATAGTAAATATTTATGCCTCATAAAATGGTGCACCTCTGTACCTCAAACAAATCCTTCTCAATTTCAGGAATCACATAGACCACAACACAATAATTCTGGGTGACTTTAATGCACCACTGTCACCACTAGATAGATCTTCCAAACAAAAACCAACTAAAGAAACCATAGAACTCAATAAACACAATCAATAACCTAGACTTAATTGGCATATATAGAATATTCCATCCATCAATGAGCAGATTCACATTCTTCTCATCAGCACATGGAACCTTCTCAAAAATAGACCATATGTTATGCCACAGAGCAGCCCTTAGGAAATGCAAAAAAAAAAAAAAAATAGAGATACTGCCTTGTGTTCTATCAGATCATAATGGACTGAGAGTAGAAATCAATGACAAAATAAAAAACAAATTACTCCAACACCTGGAGGCTAAATAATATGCTATTGAATGAAACATGGATAACAGAAAATATCAGGGAGGAGATAAAAACATTCTTAGAGGTCAATGAGAGTGATGATACAAAATATCAAAATCTCTGGGACACTATGAAATCAGTACTAAGAGGAAAATTCATTGCATGGAGCGCATTCCAGAAAAGAATGAAAAGTCAACAACTAAATGACCTAACATTACAGCTCAAAGCCCTAGAAAAAGAAGAACAGAATAACAGCAAATGTAGTAGAAGACAGGAAATAATTAAAATCAGAGCTGAAATGAATGAAATTAAAATAAAAGTAACAATCAAAAAATTGACAAAATAAAAATTTGGTTCTTTGAAAAAGTAAATGAAATAGACAAACCCTTAGCCACTCTAACAAAGAGAAGGAGAGAGAAAACTCAAAGACAAAACTTTGTGATGAAAAGGAAATATCATGACAGATACCACTGAGATACATAACATAATGAGAAGCTACTTTGAAAATCTGTAATCCAACAAAATAGAAACTACCGAAGACATTGACAATTTTCTTGAGACATATGCTCCTCCCAAACTGAACCAGGAGGACATACACAATTTAAACTGATCAATATCAAGCAATGAAATAGAAGAAGCCATTAAAAACCTACCATACAAGAAAAGCCCAAGACCAGAAGGATTCTCAGCTGAGATCTACAAGACCTTCAAAGATGAACTTATTCCAATACTTCTCAAAGTATTCCAGGAAATAGAAAAGGAGGGTACCCTACCAAACACATTCTATGAAGCTAATATCACCCTCATACCCAAACCAGGAAAAGACACATCAAGGAAAGAAAATTTTAGACCAATATCCCTGATGAATACAGATGCAAAGATCCTTAACACAATATTGGCAAATCATATCCAAAAACATATTAAGAAAATTGTGCACCTTGATCAAGTGGGGTTCATTCCTGGAATGCAAGGATGGTTTAACACCTTGAAAATCAATAAATGTAATACATCACATCAATAGACTTAAGGATAAGAATCATATGGTTATTTTTATTGATGCAGAAAAAGCATTTGACAAAATACAGCACGTCTTCATGCTCAAAGCAGAAAAAATAGAGATAGTAGGAACATACCTGAACATTGGAAAGGTTATTTATGCTAAGCCCATGGCCAACATCATTCATAATGGAGAAAAACTGAAACCATTCCCTTTAAAAATGGGAACAAGACAGGGATGTCCTCTTTCACCACTTCTATTCAACATTTTCATCAAAACTCTAGCCAGAGCAATTAGGCAGACTAAAGAAATTAAAGGGATACAAAGAGGAAAAGAGGAACTTAAGTTGTCACTATTTGCTGATGACATGATTCTATATTTAGAGGATCCAAAAAACTCCTCCAGAAAACTTCTAGACCTCATCAATGAATTCAGCAAAACAGCAGGCTATAAAATCAACACGCATAAACCTAAATCATTTTTAAACGAAACTGAAACATCTGAAAGGGAAATGAGGAAAACAACTCCATTGGCAATAGCCTCAAAAAAATAAAATAATTGGAAATCAATCCAACCAAAGAGGTAAAAGATCTCTACAATGAAAACTTCAACACATTGAAGAAAGAAATTGAGGAAGACCTTAGAAGATGGAAAGATCTCCCATGTTCTTGGATAGGCAGAATTAATTTTGTCAAAATGGCCATACTACCAAAAGTGCTATATAGATTCAATGAAATTCCAATTAAAATTCCAATGATATACCTTACAGAAATAGAGCAAGTAATCAAGAAATACATCTGGAAGAATAAGAAACCCAGAACACCTAAAGCAATCCTTAGCAAGAAGAATGAAATAGGGGGTATGGCAGTATCAGAACTTTAACTGTACTACAAAGCGATAGTAAGAAAAACGGCATGATATTGGCCCAGAAATAGACAGGTAGACCAATGGTACAGAATAGAGGACACGAACACAAACACAAATGAATACAATTTTCTCATACTAGACAAAGGTACCAAAAATAAGCAATCGAGAAAAGATAGCCTCTTCAACAAATGGTGCTGGCAAAACTGGAAATCCATATGCAGCAGAATGAAATTAAACCCCTATCTCTCACCCTGCACAAAAATCAACTCACAATGGATCAAGGTCCTTGAAATCAGAACAGAGACTCTGCATCTTATAGAAGAAAAAGTAGGTCCAAATCTTCAACTTGTTGGCTTAGGATCAGACTTCCTTAACCAGACTCCCATAGCAAAAGAAATAAAAGCAAGAATCAACAACTGGGATAGATTCAAACTGAATAGCTTTCTCTCAGCCAAGGAAACTCTCAGCAATGTAAAGAGAGAGCCTACAGAGTGTGAGAATATCTTTGCCATTCATACTTCAGATAGAGCACTAATTTCCTGAGTATATAAAGAACTCAAAAAAATCTACACCAAGAATACAAATAACCCAATCAACAAATGGGCTAAGGATATGAACAGATGCTTCACAGAAGAAGATCTACAAGCAATCAGCAAACATATGAAAAAATGTTCACCATCTTTAGTAATAACAGAAATGCAAATCAAAACTACCCTAAGATTCCATCTCACCCCAATTAGAATGGCGATTACCAAGAATACAAGCAACAATAGGTATTGGAGAGGATGTGGGGGAAAAAGGTACACTCATACTTTGCTGGTGGAACTGCAAATTAGTGCAGCCACTCTGGAAAGCAGTGTGGAGATTTCTTAGAAAACTTGGAATGGACCCACCATTTGACCCAGCTTTCCCACTACTTGGCCTATACCCAAAGGACTTAAAATCAGCATACTACAGAGATACAGCCACATCAATGTTCACAGCTGCTCAATTCACCATAGCCAGATTGTGAAACCAACCTAGATGCCCTTTAGATGATGAATGGATAAAGAAACTGTGGTATATATATATACAATGGAATATTACTCACCTATAAAGAATAATAAAATTATGACATTTGCAGGCAAAAGGTTGAAATTGGAGAATATTAAGCTAAGTGAGATAAGCAAATCTCAAAAACCAAAGGAAGAATGATCTCACTGATAAGTGGATGATGACACATAATGGGGGGTAGGATGGGGGTAAGAATGGAGGAAGAAGGGACTCTATAGAGGGAAAAGAGGGGTGGGAGGGGTGGGGGGATGAAAAAAATAACAGAATGAATCAAACATCATTACCCTATGTAAATGTATGATTTTGCAAGTGGTATGCTGTTACTCCATGTACAAACAGAAACAACATGTATTTCATTTGTTTACAATAAAATTAAATTAAAATTAGAATTTTTCCATATATGTTCATCAGGAATTTTGTTGTGAAGTTTTCTATTCTTTATGGGTTTTTTCTGTTTTTCACAACAAGGTAAAACCAGCTTCATGGAATGATTTTGGAAGAGTTTCTACCTTTTAATTTTATGGAATAATACAAGAAGATTTAGTGTTAGTTTTTCTTGAATAGTTGGTGAAACTCAGTAGAGATTTACTTTTGTCCTCAGCTTTTCTTTGTTGACACACTTTTGGTGGTGTCTTCAAGTTGTTTGCTTGAATTTGATATGTTGAATTTTCTATGTCCTGCTGATTCAATTTGGGTAGATCATCTGTCTCTAGAAAATTCAATATCTTCACAATTTTCTTTTTTTTTACAGTATAAATTTTATAATAGTTTGATTTTCTTCTGTATTTCTGTGGTGACCATGGTGCTATTTCCTTTATTATCTGAAATTTTAGAACTTTTAGAAACATAGATAATTCACACCATAGATGCTACTAAGTTCATAAAAATTTCAGGTTATAGAGGCACCTAGCACATAGCATTTACTCAAGTTATATAGACTAGGCCAGTCAAAGTAATTAATGAATCTTTTAAGCGAAACAAATTTATAAATGCTTATACAGATCAGATAGACTACATAAGTCATAGAGGCTACAAAGTTCTTAAAATCTATGCTGATCATAGGTTGTACATGTTGCATAGAAACAACTAGGTCAAAGAAACTTTTCAGTTCACACAGATAAACAATATCATTGGGTGATTAAGATAATCTGGGCTACTTTGTCATAGAGACTGCTCATATCATAGATGCTAAGCAGTTTACAGAAGTCATTTACTTATAGAGGCTATATGACCATAATTCCTACTGAAGTGATAGAAGAAATTCAGTTCATAGAGAGTACTCCACTGTTGGATGGTATGCAGGCAATAGAGGCTTCTCAGTACAGAGAGGCTATAGAGGCCATAGAGGCTTTACAGGTTGCAAACACAAGATATACACATCATAAAATTGATGATATGCAAGTCATAAAGTCTTTGAAAATGTTGGAGCCTACTTGGTTCATAGAGGCTAACATAGAATCTAATCAGCCCATAGAATCTATGCAGGTGATAGGAGTTATGAAGGTCATATAGGCTACTCATGCCATAGAGTAATCAGGTTATAGAGTCTACAAATTTCATAGAGGATTCTTATGCATTAGAGGCTACTAAATTATAAAGGTTACCAAAATCATAGAGAATACACTGTCATAAGTCCCACTATGATCAATTAGGCTACAAACATCTTAGATGGTACTCAGATCATTAAGGAAACACAAACCATAAAAGCGAGTCAGGTCATACAGTATCCTCAAGCAATATAGAGTATGGAAATTGAGAGCATACTCAGTTAATAAGTCTATAGTATTCATATAAACTATGCAGGTCACAGAGGCTACTTAGCATGCAGAATTTGTGAAAATCTTAGAGCATACTTAGACCTTGTAGTCTATGCAGAGCATTGAGGATATGCAGTGCTTAGGCCCTACTAGGTTCATTTTAGTTACTCAGGCCATAAAGACTAATTAGGACATGCAAGCTAAGCAGATCATAGGTATTATTCTTGTAATTGAGGCTACTAATACCATGTGGCTATTCAGGCCAATCAAGTTATTCAATATAACAGAGGTTATGCTGATTGTAGAGGGACCCAGATTACAGAAGATGCAAAGGACAGTAATGCATCATAGGTCATGCCAGTCAAAGAAGCTACAAAGTTCATAGCAATAAGTAGGATATATATGATCTAGTTGTCATAGGGGTTACACTCCCCAGTTCATAGACAGTAGAAACTAAGAGAACTTACCAAGATCATACTGCCTAATGAAGTGAAAAAAAACACTCAAGTCATAAATGCTATGAAGGTTGTTGATGCTGTGCAGGGTGTATAGTTTATACATGTTATCAGTTCTACAGTATCATGGAAGAAACTTAAGTGATAGCTGCTATGTATGTCACATAAATAACTAATTCCATAGAAGTTATGTAGGCCATAGAATATATGAGAATATATTGCAGATAGGAGCATACACATGACATAAAATCTATGCAAGTCTTATAAGTCATTCTGGTCATAAAGTGTAAACAGTTCAGAGAGGAAACTCAAGTCATTGAGAGTTCACAGGAAACAAGGCTACTAAGGTCATAGATACTTGGCTCACTAAAGAGGCTTCAGATTATAGAGGATATTCAGTTCATAGAGACACCACAAATGTTACAAGCTATGTCAGTTGTAGTGACTATTAGAGCGATACAAGCTACATGGGTCTTAGAGTCTACTAGGGTTACAGAAGCAACAAAGATCATAGAATGTAGTATGTTTATGAAGGATAGTCAATGAAAATTAAAAAAAAAACTTTCTCAAATAATGTTAGATATTTATGTCATAAATTCTTCACAGGTCATAGGGGCTAAAAGGTCATGGATGTTACCCAAGTCATTTAAATTACTTAGGACCATACAGTTATGCAGATTATGAAGATCAAACTCTCCACAGAGGTTACTCAGGTCATAGAGACTATCCACATCACAGAATCTACCTCATTATACATATTAGTCAGTTTATTGTGGCTACTGAGATAATATAGTATACTGAAATCATTTAGATTACTCATAGCGGTAATGATAATCATAAAGGCTACTCTCTATAAGTGTTTTGCAGATCATAGAGATATCCATAAAAGATAAAACAGTTCTTAAATACTACACAGGTTATTGAGCTATTGAGTTTATAGAGATTACTAAGTTCATAAAAGCTTAAAAAATATAGAGTCTGAATTTTAATGAATCTACTCCAATCATATAAACAAAACAGGTTCCAAAGACTACTTAGGTCATGGAGATTTTGTAGGTCAAAGATCAGCTAAGTTAGTTTGGACTACTCAGACCATAGAGAGCATATAGATGATAGAGGCAATGATTTGGAAAGAGATCACACATGTCCTAGAGGCTAGTCAGGTGATACAGCCTACTCAATCACAGAGGGTGAGCAGGTCTTAGAAGTTCCTGGGATCATAGAGACTATGCAGGTCATATAACCTATACAGCTGATAGAGGCCATCCTGATAATTCATGAGATGGTGATGTGTCCAGACTTAAAGGCTAAGCATAATTTACAGGTGATAAACTTTGAAAGGTCATAATGGCTATGAAGGTCAGATAGTCTGCTCAGAACTTAAAGGCTATGCAGGTCACAAATGTTAACAAGGTCATTAAGTTTTATAGTTCATAGAGACTATCAAGGTCACAGAGGTTACTCAGTACAATGAGGATACTTAATGTATAGATGGTACACAGAAAATAGAGACTAGTCAGGCAACATAATTTATGCCACTTGATGGATTACTCAGATCTTAGAAGATGCTCAAGTCATAGAAGATATGTATGTTACAGATGAAATGCAGGTCAGAGCTGTTACTCAGGTTATATCTTCTTTACAGGTCTGAGTGGCAACAGAGATCATGGAGGCTACAGAGATCACTGGTTTTCCTGGTCACATAAGTTACTCAGTTCTAAGATGCCATTCAGATCACAGAAAGTACAGAGGCAAGACAGATTTTGCAGGCCACAGGTACTATGCAGGACATCAGAGTTACTCAGTTCATAGAGGCTATACAGATTATGGTGGCTATTCAGATCCAGTGTAGTAATAGAAACCACACCAAGATTGTTAGTCAAGTCATAGACTCACTCAAGAAAAAGAGGTATGCAGGCCACAGAAGTTGCTCTGCCCATATATGCTACTCAGTTTATTCATCTATTTAGGATACAAGGCAATACATGACATAGAGTCTATGCTGCTAACAGGAGACTCAAATCATATAATTGCCTCAGGCCATAAAGTTACTCAGAAAATAGAGCATGTGCCGACAATAGAGTCTATGCAGGTAACACAGATCACTCAGGCAATGGAGTCAATGCAGTTGATAGGGGTTATTCTTCCAATAGACGCTATGTAGGTCATAGGTGCTATATAGGACATAGACACTAACTAGGTCATAAAGAACCAGCAGTAGTAGACACCTCAGGTCATAATCTTCTCATGATTTTGTCAAATCAGGATATAAACACTCTATCAGTCATAGACCCTTCACAGGTTATAGAATCCACTTAAGTTATTTACAATACTCAGGCCATTTGTGCCATGTAGGTGCAAGAAGATAAGATGGTCATAAAGTCCACTCAGTCGAATGAGGCTGTCAAGGTCATAGAAGTTATGCAGGTCATAGAGGTTGTGCAATCCATAGAGGCTACTCGACTCATAGACACATTTATGCCATGGTATTTACACAGGCCAAAGAGAATACTCATGCATAAGAGGCTTCCCAGTTCTTATATGTTCTTCAGGCAATAGAGGATGTGAAGACAGTAGATGAAACCATTGTCATTCAGCTAAATGATAACAGAGGTTAGATAAATTAAGAACTTCAGACCACAAATACTATGCAGATCATAACAATCACACATATCATAGAGGCTACTAAGTCAATAGTTGATACACAGACCACAGAATATACTCAGGACATAGAGACTACATCATTCATGGAGGGTACTCAGTCACAGAATCTATGCAGGTCATATTGCCTCATGAGTTCACAAAGGCTACTAATGTCATTGGGGTTACTCATGTCAAATTTTACACAGGACACAGAGTCTCTGCAGAACAAATAACTGCTCATTTCAAAGCTTCTTTGTAGGTATTATAGGCCACATAGGCCATAGAGGCCTTGCTGGCCATATAAGCTTCTCAGGTCATAGCATCACCCTGATCATAAAGGTTACTCAGTTATTGAGGTTACTTGGGTCATAGAGGAATTACAGATGGAAGAGCCAGCTAACTCCATAGATATGTAGGTCACAGAAGTTACAAAAGTCATAAAGACTACATAGTTCAGAGGAATTACTAAGGTCATTTTGGTTATTCATACAATAGAGACTACTTAGGTCATCAAGACAAACCAGATAACAGAGGCAATACAGATCATACAGATTGTTCACAGTGTTGGCTAATACCATAGTATATAGGTAGGTCACGAGGATATGTGATCACAGAGATTATGCAGATGACTAATGCCATTCAGACAGGGGATACTCAGGTCTATAGGCTTTGAGGATCTTAGTGTTGACTGAGGCTAAGAGACTTTGGAGTTCATAGATGGTCTGCAGGTCAGACAATCTATTCAAGTCATAGAGTTCACACAGGTCTCAAAGGATACCCAAGTCATAATGAATACAGAAGTCAAAGAGGTTTCAGATTTCGTAGGTGGCACTCAAGCCTTAGACACTACTCAGTTTATAGGAGGTATTCAGGTCACAGAGTGTATGCAGGCAATAGGGATTAGTCAGTATATAGATGATATTCTGATCATGGGATTATTCATGTCCTTGTGGATATGCAGGTCATAGAGACTGCACAGGTCAAAGAGGCTACTCAGGCTATTGAGGTCATGAAAGCCATAGTGCTTATTCACAGTCATAAATACAATGAAGATCATAAGGACTAATAATGTAATTTAACCTACTAAGGTCACATTTCTTACTCATGTCATTTACACTCCTGAGGCCATAAACTGTATGTGGACATGAAAGACTAGAGTGGTCATAGAGTTTACCTAATGGTAATAGAGTGGTAATAGAGTTTACCAAGTTTACCATGGATGGCATGGAGGCCATCAAATATACTCATCCCATAGAGGTTATAGAGGTCATATACATATACAATACTAGAGGACTATATTGCTCATAGAAGCAACTTGGGTTATAGACACTACTAAGGTCATTTAAGTTACTAAGGCTATAACTTGTTTGCAGGTATCAGAGTCTGTGAAGAACATATAAGCTATGCAGTTCAGTCTGCAAAGGTCAAAGATATACATTCATAAACCTACTTAGAACATAGAGGATACACACACCACAGAGAATACTCACCACAGAAGATATTCAGGTCATTTTGACTACTCAGGTCTAGCAAATTCTGTGCAAGTCATGGAGGCTATGCTGGTATTAAAGGATAAGATGGTTGTGCAAGCACTTCAGGACATACAGGAAAAAAGAAGGATACGTGGATTACACAGGCTATGCAGGTTCTAGAAAATACTCAGTTCACAGAGTTTATGGAGACCACAGAAGATATTCAGGCCATAGAGCCTATACAGATTATCAGAGTAGATTACAGAGGCCACACTGGCACAGAAGTTAGGCTGTACATGGAAGACATACTGCTCTGAGAAGTTATGCAGTTCATCAAGGCCCTACAAGACACAAAAGTGATGGAGATCATGGAGCCTACTGAGGTCATAAATTTTAATTATCAGGTTAATTCTTTCATAAAGTATATGCTTGTCATAGAGGCAATACCATTTTTTATATTTTGGCATTCCATCAGAGATCATGTGCAATATAATCTGAGAATTGTCACAAGTGAAATGATTGCATTATGATAGTTGTAATGTAATGAGTGTATTCAATACTTGGTAGAACTACTAAGGTCCTTTAGGGAACTTCAGTCAAAGGTTACACATGTCATAGAGGCTGTAAAATTCATAGAAGCTACTCTGATCATAGATTCTAGTCAGTCCATAGGAGCTATTCAGGTCATTCAGGCTTTATGTGTCATACAGCTTACTCAGGACATGGAGTTGAACAGGTCATAGAGGCTACTAAACTTACTGGACTTTTCAAGTAATTTATGTTATATGGGACTTAAAGGCTACACAGGTTATAGATATATTACCAGTTATAGAAGTCTTGCAGGATATAGAGGCTATTTCATCATAATGAATTGCCAGACCACAGAACTTACACTAATTGTGGACACTATCAGTTCATAGAGGTCATTAGGGTCACAGAGGATTTTCATGCAATAGGTCCAATAAGTACATTGCAGAGAGGAGATACTAAGGTTATTGACTCCTCATATCATAGAGTATGTTATAATGGATATTTCAGCCATAGAAATTTACATCATGTTTTTATGCAGACTACCAAAAGAGTTTAGTTTATAGAGGCCTCAGGTAAGTATATATTCTCAGGACATAAAGACAATGTAAGTCACAGAGATATAACCAATCCTAGAGGTTACTCAGACCTTTAGTCTACCAACACCATATAGAGAATACAGATCACAGAAACTAAGCAGGTCATAATGGCAACTGAGGTAATAGAGAATAATAAAGTCATTTATGCTTCAAAAGTCTTATGCTATGTAGTTAATAGAAGCCACACAAGGACTGGAAGGTATGCAGGTTAAAGATATGTCTCAGGTTATATGTAATCCTGAGAACATAAAGACAATGTAGGTCAAATAGGATACACAGGGCATAGTGGCTAAGGACATCATTCAGGCAACTCACAACATAGGGGTTATGCAGGATATATAGGCTACCAAGGACATAGATGATATTCAGGTTACAGTTATGCACACCATGAAGGCTGCTCAAGTTATAATGGGCTATGCAGATTTGGCATAGAGGTTATTTAGACCATGAAACTATTCAGTTTACCAAGGCTACACAGATCATAGAGGTTAATAAGGTCACAGAAGTACTTATCTCCTTTTGGTTACTAAGGTCATAA